>NW_027198453.1:0-44219 GCF_038502225.1 Cherax quadricarinatus | reverse complement strand
TTGGAGGTACAAGCCCACGTAGTGAATCTTTGAGTGTGGCTCATCTTTAGATGAAGGAATCGTAAAGGACTGTGATCACTGTATACAGAAACAGCATGAGGAGATCCTGAGACATGCACAAAAAAAAAATGTTGCACAGCCAACACCTAAGCTAGAGGTGGCAAAGTTTGGAGTAAACTTAAATTCAGAGAAATAGCTCATAGTAACAATTTAGTGACCTCTCTCAACAATACAGAAAACACCAATACCGCAGACATCCCTTAACAAAAACCCAGGCTGTGTAAACCAAGATTGGACAGTTACAAAAAAAATTTTGACTTTTCATGTTCACATAAAGTTCAAGCACATAAAGAGGCCAATTAATATTACAAACATAGAGATATCACTGGCCCACACGGTCATGGAAACCAGATAACCCAGCCACATATTTAGTTTACTTATAAAATTATTTCTTCCCTTACTGCATCAGTAGCATCATCCTTCTTATAGGAAACCTGTCAGCCATAGTAATTAACTTTACCTTGCGGTAGTCAGTGCATATGCTCAGGGTGCCATCGGGTGTGAGGCCCGTGAAACAAGGCGATGCCCACTGAATCTCGCTGGGTACAGTCAAAATATCTTGGAGAAAAAACTCATCTCCTCCTCTACAAACTACTCTTCATGCAGGTTCATTCCCCCACAGGGACTGTTGAATTTGCTTCCCTAACATTTACTTAACGGGAATTCAGTTTTCCCCTTCACAGACATCCAAAACAACTTTACAAGTGCGAAGGTGCTGAACCAACTTTCCAACTTTTTTCTTAGATATTCCGAAGTCTTGTAAAATTTTAGTATTTCTTAAATACTTATTTGTCATTACAAACACATAACTGTTTTGAACAAGGTTACCCTTTACTGTAGCACTAGTCATTTAACTATTTAAACCATTAATATGTACATTACACTCAGTCCTTTGCTGCTTGGGTGTGTGGATTTTATAATTTACATCTGAAGCCTTAACTAACACCGTGTACGACTCACTGCGCCTTGTTGTCCAAACATTCTCAGGAATCGGCTCTAATGCCAGCACCTCCTCTCCATCCTCCAGTGTGTAGCACCACCGTACGGTCCAACAGCATCATCCTGGTCTGGCTGGCGACCAGATTTACTGTTGCCATCCACCTCATATGAGCCAAACTGTCTCTGAAACTGAGAAAATGCTCCGAGGGGAAAGTATCTCCAGCTTCACCCAGGCAGTGCTTCCCCAAAATGACCAATGATCCCCTTAATTGGTGGCCACCAAAGGTACAATAGCTCACTGATTCTAGAGTGCTTCTCGGCAAGCACATAAAAGAAGAGGTGGGGGTAATCCCTCATCCCAGACCATATGGTACTGGGCTATACAAACATGCAGCATAGTCTTAATAGACTGGTGAAAACACTCTGGTACCTCCCTTGGCTCAACTATGCTCTCGTGAGGATCTGTAAAAATTCAGAACCTGACACTCAAATGCTCTGACATGACAACTTGGTCACATGCTTCCTTAACTCCACTTAGCAATTTCTATACTTCCTCATAGAGTTTTTCCCATTTGTTCAATTCTGCATGAGAAACATTTGTTAAATTTGGGGACCACCGCCTCCGTAACAACTGACAAGTGAATAGCATTCAATTGTCAGTTGTTACGGAGGGCCTCAACCAGCTGTTGCAGAATCGGAGTATTTACTCCAGTGCCAGCTTCCTGACCCCCCACTCAGACTGGGTTCTACCTGGGCCGTTTCATCACTGCCCCGAATCTGCTGCAGTCTGGACTCAAGGGACAGGTTCTTCAGGCCCAAATTACCGCAGAAGCTTTTCTTTTTGTCATCTCTCTAGTCACAGTACACACTGAAAACAGTTCAAAGACAGTAACTCTAGTTTTTTCCGCCAAAACTTGTAAATCAGAGTCCCTCCAAACCATACATTCTTCATTCTCGAGGAGGTATATCCTCTGTAGGTATTACAGAGGATGGTGTACACCTTGATGATGAATACCGACAAGTTGGTTTAGAAAGACACGTAAGCAAACACTATGACATATTTATTAGAAAACGTTTCGGTCCTGAGACCTTCATCACTTCTAACATTCAGAGTTGTTGTTGTTGTAGGTTTGCCGGTATATAAGAACATAAGAACATAAGAACGAAGGAACACTGCAGAAGGCCTACTGGCCCATGCGAGGCAGGTCCAAGTCTCCTACCGGCTTAAGCCAATGCACCCAACCTAGTCAGGTCAGGTCACATTGACTTAAGGGAGGAACACGGCAACCGACCTGGTAGCACAAGCTATCAGGTCTAACTCACACCCACCCACATCCACTCATGTATTTATCCAACCTATTTTTAAAGCTACACAACGTTCTGGCCTCTATAACGGTACTTGGGAGTTTGTTCCACTCATCCACAACTCTATTACCAAACCAGTACTTTCCTATATCCTTCCTGAATCTGAATTTTTCCAACTTAAAACCATTGCTGCGAGTCCTGTCTAGGCTAGATATTTTCAGCACACTATTTACATCCCCTTTATTTATTCCTGTCTTCCATTTATACACCTCAATCATATCCCCCCTAATTCTACGTCTTTCTAGAGAGTGCAGATTCAGGGCCCTTAGTCTATCCTCATAGGGAAGGTTTCTGATACATGGGATCAACTTTGTCATCCTCCTTTGTACATTTTCCAGAGAATTTATATCCATTCTGTAATAAGGTGACCAAAACTGTGCAGCATAATCTAAATGAGGCCTAACCAAGGATGTATAGAGTTGAAGAACAACCTGAGGACTCCTATTATTTATGCTTCTTGATATGAAGCCAAGGATTCTATTAGCTTTATTGCGAACACTTATGCACTGTTGTCTTGGTTTCAGATTACTGCTAACCAGAACTCCTAAATCTTTTTCGCAATCCGTAATATTAAGATCTACATTATTTAGTTTATATGTGGCATGGTTATTGTCCTGTCCAACATTTAGAACTTTGCATTTGTCTATATTAAACTGCATCTGCCACTTCTCCGACCACTGCATCAGTCTATTCAAATCTTCCTGGAGTGCTCGAATGTCCTCGTCAGAATGAATTCGACGGCCTATTTTGGTGTCATCGGCAAACTTGCCGATGTCGCTCTTTATGCCCTCATCTATGTCGTTTATGTAGATTGTGAACAGCAGGGGGCCCAACACTGACCCCTGTGGAACACCGCTCGTGACACTTCCCCACTCTGATTTCTCCCCATTTATGCAAACTCTCTGCTGCCTATTTGTCAACCATGCCTCTATCCAGGAAAAAATTTCTCCTCCTATTCCATGTGCTTTAATTTTCCTCAATAGTCTCTGATGTGGGACCCTGTCAAAAGCCTTACTGAAGTCCATATACACAATATCATATTCATTACCATGATCTACCTCCTCAAATACCTTAGTGAAAAAAGTTAATAAATTCGTAAGGCAGGAACGCCCCTTTGTAAAACCATGCTGAGATTCGTTGATTAATTTATGCTTTTCAAGGTGGCTACGAACTGCCTCGGCAATTATTGATTCCATAAATTTTCCCACTATGGAGGTTAGGCTTATTGGTCTATAGTTCGAAGCTAAGGACCTGTCACCTGTTTTGAAAATAGGTATCACATTTGCCATTTTCCACTTATCTGGCACCATGCCAGTTTGTAGTGATATGTTGAAAAGATTAGCCAAAGGTGTGCTAAGCTCCTCTTTACATTCCTTTAGAACCCTTGCATACAGTTCATCAGGGCCTGGGGATTTGTTAGGTTTTAATTTATCTATTTGCCTAAGGACCATGTCACTTGTGACCCTAATAGTACACAGTTTATTATCGTCCTGTTCTACATAATTTATCATTACTGGAATATCGCTGGTATCCTCCTGTGTAAAAACTGAGAGGAAGTATGTGTTAAAAATTCTACACATTTCCTTATCACTGTCAGTGAGCTGACCCGAGGAACTTTTGAGTGGGCCTATCTTGTCCCTGATCTTACTTCTGTATACCTGAAAGAATCCTTTTGGGTTAGTCTTCGATTCTCTTGCAACTTTAACCTCATAATCTCTTTTTGCTTTTCTAATTCCCTTTTTTATTTCTCTCTTTAACTGAATATATCGATTTCTCAATTGCCCCTCTCCTCTTTTGATTTGCCTATATATGCCTCTCTTTTGACCAATCAGATATTTTAATCTATTGTTCATCCATTTAGGATCATTTTTGTTTGATCTGATTTCCCTATTTGGAACATAATTTGACTGAGCAGCTAGAACTATGCCCTGGAAAGCATCATATCGGCAACCATCACCACCTACCTGACCCTTAGTCAGGTCATTCCAGTTCAGCCCACCTAAGTAATTTTTCAGTCCTATGAAATCAGCCAAGCGAAAGTCAGGGACGGAGACTTGATTGCCATTATTAGGGGAATTCCATGATATATTAAAACTGAGTGATTTGTGATCACTTTCCCCAAGCTCATCATTAACCTCAAGATTATTAATTAGTGTTTCCCTACTGGCAAGAACCAAGTCAAGGAGGTTATTTCCCCTAGTTGGCTCTGTCACAAACTGTTTTAAAAAACAATCCTGGATCGTATCAAGAAAGTCACCTGACTCTAAATTTCCTGTCAAATTGCTCCAGTCAATCTGTCTATAGTTGAAATCTCCCATTAGCACAACATTTTCGTATGTAGATGCCTTACGAATTTCGTCCCATAGAAGTTTACTGCACTCCCTATCAAGATTTGGGGCCCTGTAAATCACACCCAAAATTAGTTTTTCTCGGCCCTCGAGAAGCTGTAACCAAACAGATTCAGTGGCTGACGCTTCTAATTTAATATCTTGTCTAACACAACAATTTAAATTGTCTCTGACATACATCGCTACTCCACCACCTTTCCTGTTGACCCTGTCAGTGTGGAATAATTTATAGCCTTGTATGTGACATTCAGAGGGCATCTCTCTATCTTTCAGATTGAGCCAGGTCTCTGTTATAGCAATAATATCTATGTCTCCTGCACTTGCAATTAATCTTAGCTCATCTATCTTATTTCTTACACTCCTGCTATTAGTATAGTAAACCTTAAGGGAGCTAGTCCCTTGCTGCCCTCTGCTGTCCCCCTTTGTTTGCTGACCTGATCTATTGTCTTTATTTATAACTTCATGCTGAATGCCTTTTATACATTTACTGTTTCCAACCCAAGTGTTGCAACCTGCTTGTTTCCCACACACACCCATACCTCTATCTTCCATCAGTTTAAAATCATAGGCATTTCACCAATGGCCTTCTCAATCGAGTCTGCAAGTGCTACCACCCCAGCCCCAGAGAGATGTACCCCATCCCTTGCATACATATCATGTTTGCCATAAAAGTTGTTCCAGTTGTCAATGAATGGGATTGCAAGTTCCTTGCAGTATCTGTCTAGCCAGCAATTTACACCAATTGCCCTAGACAACCATTCATTTCCTACTCCCCTTCTAGGCAAGATGCTACATATGATTGGGATCCCTCCCTTAGACTTAATGAAATCTATAGCTGACCTGTACTTATCTAGCAGCTCTTCTCTCCTACCCTTCCCAATATCATTTCCACCAGCACTGAGACAGATAATGGGCTTGCTCCCATTACCTGACATGATATTATCCAGCCTGTTGACAATGTCCCCAACACCAGCTCCAGGGAAGCACACTCTATCTCTCATCTTCTTATTCCTATTACAAAAAGCACGGTCAATGTATCTTACCTGAGAGTCACCAACCACAAGAATGCGCTTACCTCCATTAGCAGGGGCAGTAGTACCCTTACCTTCACTGGCCACTGAAGTACATTCATCCTGAAGAACAGAGAAGCGATTTCCTACCTTCAGATCTTCACTCTTAACTTTCCTTACTCTGATGCGCCTTCCATTACTGTGAACTACTCGCCACTTGTAGCAGGTGCTGGGCTGCACCTCACTGCTGGTAGCCGTTGCTGCCTCCCCAACTACAGCCTCCTCACAGCGAGAGACAGACTGCACCTCGCTGCTAGAAGCCTCATTCCCCACAACTCCAGCCCAAACTGAATATCGATTGATAGTCAACAGGTTTAAAGGAAATGACAAAGTGCACCGCATAATTCTGTGAAATAATCCTTTAGATAAGAGCCCCAGTTATAGCCCCAGGATGTAAGTAATTATTTATATATTCATGGCTAAGCACTAAGTCCATCAAGGTCAGGCAGCACCTGGGGAATGACAGGCAATTAAGCTTGAGCCAAGGAGGTGGTCTCCGCCAGTGTCTTGGCTCAAGCTTGAGCCAAGGAGGTGGTCTCCGCCAGTGTCTTGGCTCGAGCTTGAGCCAAGGAGGTGGTCTCCGCCAGTGTCTTGGCTCAAGCTTGAGCCAAGGAAGTGGTCTCCGCCAGTGTCTTGGCTCAAGCTTGAGCCAAGGAGGTGGTCTCCGCCAGTGTCTTGGCTCAAGCTTGAGCCAAGGAGGTGGTCTCCGCCAGTGTCTTGGCTCAAGCTTGAGCCAAGGAGGTGGTCTTCGCCAGTGTCTTGGCTCAAGCTTGAGCCAAGGAGGTGGTCTCCGCCAGTGTCTTGGCTCAAGCTTGAGCCAAGGAGGTGGTCTCCGCCACTGTCTTGGCTCAAGCTTGAGCCAAGGAGGTGGTCTCCGCCAGTGTCTTGGCTCAAGCTTGAGCCAAGGAGGTGGTCTCCGCCAGTGTCTTGGCTCAAGCTTGAGCCAAGGAGGTGGTCTCCGCCACTGTCTTGGCTCAAGCGCCCGTTACCAGTTCCACTTCATCCCTTTAAAAATCACAGAATGTAAAAATCATTATTTCTTGTCTATATTACTAGAACTGGTAAATATCCAGTAAATCATACAATGTGCATTTAGGTATTCATATAACTACATTATTAAAAAAATCAATAAAAAATTAGTATAATATTAATATTGGTTATTAAACAATGCATTAATAGTAATTTATAATTCCCCTCTGAAAAATTCTCTCTTCACAGTTCTCCTTCTAAACACACATTCTTAAACAAAGCTTCAGATAATAAAGAAAACTTAATTTGATTTAAATAATATTTCTTCGTTTCATACTTATGCTATTTTTATATTAATTTTATAATGTGGAATAATCTTCATTATTAAGTTGTTTATCTTATTTTGAGATTCATGAAAGTATTAATAAAATAATTCTAAGTGATCATGCTTAGTTTTTTACATTAATAAAAAAAGGCACAATACCGTGACTGGAACGATACATAAATAACCCGCACATAGAAGAGAGGAGCTTACGACGACGTTTCGGTCCGACTTGGGCCATTTACAATGGAACGTCGTCGTAAGCTTCTCTCTTCTATGTGCGGGTTATTTGTGTTTAGTTTTTTAACTTTTATTAAGAAAAAGTGCAAAGAAGAAAAGGACAAAATAGTCTTAGACACGCCGAGGTAACATAGAAACACAAAACTTAATTAACACTCTCAAACACACAATATAAATAAAGGAATGCACCACAACATATGTAACATATAGACTCATACAGAACCACAGCAACACAAATTAAACATTGCCTCAGATAACCACAGTCATGCATAAAACAGCTAAAAACACAAAACATAGTGGTGACAGCACAGACAACGTCAATACTGCAGAGTTAGCTGCAAAATTAACCATTGTTCAGTATCTGTGTTGAATCAGTGTAATACCACCAATGTTGCAGCGCAGAGTCAGACTCGTGTCATATTGATATTCAACAGTCAGATATCCAACCTAAGACTATAAATAATATCCACTTCAACATTACCTGACCTAACCATGTCATAATATCTCGGCCAACTCCACCATAAATCGCCAACATTGTTATTTTTATTGAGATAATCAGAAAAATTTCCTCACGTGAACGAACATACAATCAACTTTATTGCTTTATGACGAATATTAGCATACCATTATGTAATGAAAGGCAAAGTAAAATTGTATTTTATTTACAGCAAGTTTAGGAAAACATTGCTGTATTAATGTCGAAATTATTTGTTCTTTCATGTAAAGTTTAAGAGATACGAGAAAATGTTATTGCAATACTCGTGGAGACTTCACAGTTGTATTGCATTTCCAACAGGGTTATATTGAGTCCCAACTGGCAGGATAAAGGATTTATTTCATTTGCTTTGTGTGTTAGAGTGCCAACACTTTTTTGTGTACACATCTTTAAACGTACATAAAAAATATTTTTCAGAACAAACATTCGTGATTTATAGCTCTGAGTGTGTGTGTTTGTGTACATATGTGGATGCATATATTTGTCGATCTCCTCCACCTCCTTTCCCTCATTTATCCTCCACTTCGACTTCTCATCTTCCCACATCCAGTTTCCTTTGTCCACTTTTCCTTCAGCTTCCATTTCCTTCTCCCTTCCTCTTCCCCATATGATTTCCTGTACGTCCCTTTTCCACCTCTCCTCCAGTTCACCTCCAGTTCTCCTTCTCTACCTGTCCTCCTCTCCTTCATTCCATTTTCATTATTTTTTTTTCCTTAAGCCGATAGGTCACGTTCCTTCATAGTTTGTTCCCACTAATCCCACTCCTATGTGTACCCCGTTGACGTGCCCAGTTCACCTCACTTCTAGGTGTGCCCAGTTCACCTCACTTCTAGGTGTGCCCAGTTGACCTCGCTCCTAGGTGTGCCCAGTTGACCTCGCTCCTAGGCGTGCCAAGTTGTAACTCGTGAGTTCATTTTTCCTTCTAGGCGAGTCTAATTCTAACTCCTAGGTGATTCCTGTTATCACTCTTAGGTGAGTCCTGTTGTTATCAGTGCTAGGTGAGTCCTGTTGTTGTCAGTGCTAGGTGAGTCCTGCTGTTGTCAGTGCTAGGTGAACCCTGTTGTTGTCAGTGCTAGGTGAGCCCTGTTGTTGTCAGTGCTAGGTGAGCCCTGTTGTTGTCAATGCTAGGTGAGTCCTGCTGTTGTCACTTCTAAGTTAGCTTAGTGTCATCATTAGTTGTTATTTATATATGAGTTAGAGTTTGATGAGGTGTTGTAGAAAATATTAATTAATAAAAATTTTAATTATTAGTAATTATTTTTGTATCACCTCTTCTAACTCTCAGTTTTCTTTTATGGAGACGGAGGTGTGTTGCTGTGGTGCGTAGGCTCAATCAATCCACAAATCACGTTCTCATGTCTGGACATGTTATATTCCATCATAAACATGAAAAAATGTAAGTAGACGTGTCCAGACCTAATGTTATTATGTAGCATGAAGTCTCCAAGCCAAATTTTCTTTATTATTTTTCCGAGTGATTATTTCCCGATGGATCAGCAATTTATTTTATTTTCTCTCAATGATTTGAGTTATATCCAATTTATTATGTATGTTAACATCATAAATTAGTAATGGATACTCCCTCTTTTCTGAACAATATATTAAATACCGGCTAAATTCTGAGGGAAGAATTGTGTACGGCGAGGCAATGTGTTGCAAAATTTTATTTTTTTTTTTGTGCCATTTGTTGTTGGACTGTATTCACGAGCTAATGATAACACTTGACTCACCTAGGCGTGACAATAACAGGACTCACCTAGGAGTGACAATAACAGGACTCACCTAAGAGTGAAAATAACAGGACTCACCTAGGAGTGACAACAACAGGACTCACCTACGAGTGACAACAACAGGACTCACCTAGGAGTGACAACAACAGGACTCACCTAGGAGTGACAACAACAGGGCTCACCTAGGAGTGACAACAACAGGGCTCACCTAGGAGTGACAACAACAGGACTCACCTAGGAGTGACAACAACAGGACTCACCTAGGAGTGACAACAACAGGACTCACCTAGGAGTGACAACAACAGGACTCACCTAGGAGTGACAATAACAGGGCTCACCTAGGAGTGACAACAACAGGATTCACCTAGGAGTGACAAAAACAGGGCTCACCTAGGAGTGACAAAAACAGGGCTCACCTAGGAGTGATAACAACAGGACTCACCTAGGAGTGACAACAACAGGGCTCACCTAGGAGTGACAACAACAGGACTCACCTAGGAGTGACAACAACAGGGCTCACCTAGGAGTGACAACAACAGGGCTCACCTAGGAGTGACAACAACAGGACTCACCTAGGAGTGACAACAACAGGACTCACCTAGGAGTGACAAAAACAGGGCTCACCTAGGAGTGATAACAACAGGACTCACCTAGGAGTGACAACAACAGGGCTCACCTAGGAGTGACAACAACAGGACTCACCGAGAAGTGATGAAAACTGAACTCACCTGCTGATGACGACAAATGGACTCACGAGTGACAACAAATGCACTCATCTAGGAGCGAGGGCAAATAGACTCACCTAAGCGAATGGCCACCTTGGAGAAAGGTCAAATGGACACTCCTAGGACTGAAATCAGCTGGATACACTTAGGAATGAAGTCAACTGGGCACATGTAGGAGTGATGTTAACTGGGCACACCTTGGCATGAGATTAGTAGACAGTGGGAACAAACTATGAAGAAATGTGACTCACTAACTTATCAGCTTATTTAAGGAAAAAATATGAAAAATATAATTAATTGGAGAAGAAGAGGTGGAGAAGAGAATTGGAGGAGATGAACTGGAGTAAAGATGAAAGAGAGGACTTAGAGGAATGGGTGTGAAGGAATGAGAAGTATGACAGCTGAAGGAAAAAGTGGATAAGGGGAACCGGACGAGGGGAGGTGAGAAGTAGGAGTGGAGGATAAGAGAGGGAAAGGAGGTGCTTGATATCGACAGATATATACATACATACACGTATATGTACAGAGAGAGCGAGAGAGGTATACATCATGTATGTTTGTTTTGAAACAGTTTTTATGTACGTTTAAAGATGTGTACACACATGTGTACATACACAAAGCAAATGAAATAAATCCTTTATCCTGCCAGTTGGGACTCAATACAACCCTGTTGGAAATGTAATACAACTGTGAAGTCTCCACGAGTATTGCAATAACATTTTCTCGTATCTCTTAAACTTTACATGAAAGAACAAATAATTTCGACATTAATACAGCAATGTTTTCCTAAACTTGCTGTAAATAAAATACAATTTTGCATTGCCTTTCATTACATAATGGAATGCTAATATTCGTCATAAAGCAATAAAGTTGATTGTATGTTCGTTCACGTGAGGAATTTTTCTGATTATCTCAATAAAAATAATGTTGGCGATTTATGGTGGAGTTGGCCGAGATATTATGACATGGTTAGGTCAGGTAATGTTGAAGTGGATATTATTTATAGTCTTAGGTTGGATATCTGACTGTTGAATATCAATATGACACGAGTCTGACTCTGCGCTGCAACATTGGTGGTATTACACTGATTCAACACAGATACTGAACAGTAGTTAATTTTGCAGCTAACTCTGCAGTATTGACGTTGTCTGTGCTGTCACCAGTATGTTTTGTGTTTTTAGCTGTTTCATGCATTACTGTCGTTATTTAAGGCAATGTTTCATTAATATTGAATAGGAGGCACACATTTAAAAAAAAAATTTCTTATAATTTATCATTTATTCTAGAGTATGCAAAGTTCCATATGATGTGTATTTGGGTTATATGGGGTGTGAGGAGTACGATTTAGTCTCCTCGAAAACATTGTCAGGAGGTTTCAGTTTTCGAGAATCTATGTACGTAATATGTTACTATACAAAATAATTGTATGAGAAATGATTTGGTGTATACTTAATGTTTTGTATATAAAGTTTTCATTCAAAATATACATAAGTGTAACAGGTTTTGTTTTGTAGGTTCTTCTGTTTCATTCCTAGTTAGGCTTCTTTTTTCTCAGTGTTGAGCCTTTTTTTATTAAGTTTTATGTAGAACAACATGTAGATTGTATACTGTGTCCTTAAACAAAAAAAAAAAAAAAAAACTCTGCAGTATTGACGTTGTCTGTGCCTGTCACCACTATTTTTGTGTTTTTAGCTGTTTCATGCATTACTGTCGTTATTTAAGGCAATGTTTCATTAATATTGCTGTTTTTTTGTATGAGTCTGTATGTTACATGTGTTCCGGTACTTTCCTCTGTTTCTGTTATATTTGTTAACTGTGTCCCTGCCTTTCTCTAGCTATTTAAGTTAAATTTGTGTATCTAGCCTGTTTTTTTTTTCATTTTTCTCTTCACATAAAAATAAATTTATTCACAATCAATGGTACAAGAAAATATTATCACTATAAAAGATTTTCGTGAATCTCATTTGTTAATATATTTTGCAAGTCTACAGCTAAACAGTATAATAAAGGTTACTCCACATTTTTATAATGTAAATATTACATAGTTCAAGTATCATTTTAATTAAGTTTAATACGAAGAAATTTAATTTCAACCAAATAAAATAGTCTTTATTATCTGATGCATTGTTGAAGAATGTATTTTGAGTGCAAATAATGAATACCAGACCTTCATGATTATATTAATTTAAAAGAAGAATTATGAAGAGTGAAGTTCTTTTTATAGAGCTTTAAATGGTTTATTTAGTTTTGCGAGAAATAAATTACTATAGTGCATTGTTTTATAATCACTATTAATGTTATTCTATAAAAACTATACTTCATTTTTTAATAATATACTCATATGAATGCTTAAATATACATCATATGATTTACTGGATATTTACCAGCTGCAGTAATATAGACAAGAAACACTGATTCTTATATTCTGTAACAATTAAAGGGATAAATTGAAGCTGGTAATGGGCTCTTGAGCCAAGGCATTGTAACAAACCACCTCTTTGCACATAGAAAGGAGTGACAAACAGCATAGCTTTAGAGATGGTAAATCCTGTGTGACAAACCTTGTGGGGTTCTACGACAAGGTAACAGAAGTAAGGCAGGAGAGAGAAGTATGAGTAGATTACATTTTCTTGGACTGTACAAAGGCTTTTGACAGACTAACCCACATGAGACTTCTGAAAAAGCTAGATGATCAGGCAGCAATGAGAAAGGCATTCCTGACAGGAAGGAGAAAGCCAGTGATAATTCTTGAAGAGGGGTCGGAATGGGTGCATGTGACGAATGGGGTTCCACAGGAATCAATACTAGGGCCAGTGTTATTTCTTACATATGTGAATGACATGAGGGGATTGATCAAGTCAAACGTGTTCTTGCTCGCAGATTAAACTGAAGGAAAGAATACAAGCAGATGTTGACCAGGAGAGCCTACAAATGGATCAGGAATGACTGAAGGTCTGGTCTGACAAATGACCTTTGGTGTTTAACCCCAGCAAGTCCAAAGTTATGAACTTTGGAGAAGGGCAAAGAAGACCACAGACGAAGTATAAGCTCGCAGAATAAAGGCTGCAAATCTCACTCAAGGAGGACGTTGGGGTGAGTGTTATACCGAGCATATCACTTAAGGCGAACATCAACCAAATAACTGCTGCAGCAGATGCACGACTGGAAAATATAATAATAGCTTTTAGACATCTAAATGGTTATTAACAACACTGTACAACGTGTACGTCAGGCTCTTATATGCCCGAATATGCAGCGTCAGTAAGGATATCAAACCTGGTAAAGCAAAAATACTAGTCTCGGATCTAAGAGGACAGCTTAAGGGTACTCAACCTGATGGCTGTGGAAGAAAGGACTAGGAGTAGGGGGATCAGGAAGCAGGCGACGGGAAGAAGAAAAACGCAAGATTGTATCTATCATTGTGTGCCCAAGAGAAAAGATTGAGCAGATGAAAAATTATCAGAGGATCAAGTGGTGTTCCCACGAAAATGTCCAATGAAACTAACATTCCAGACAAATATAGACATGAATAGGATCTTGAGACAGAAAGCAAGACTGAATGACAAGAAAGGACATAAATGAGGGAGGCAGGAGGGAACTCTCAGCCCTGGGGAACTCCATTTGTCCTCTCCACTGCTCCTCTCTTAGTTGGCCCATCTCAAGACACACCCCTGATTTCCCTTCTATACACTATCCCCACACCCTTTCCCCATTTATCACAACACCCTCTCTCCTCCCCCACTTCCTACCTACAACTCTCATTTTGATTGCTCCTGCTATACGGATGCACACACCTACAAATGGAAACACTAGACCACAACAACCAGAGCATGGTAATGGTAAGGAAGCTTAGAGTGTGGTACACAAATGCAGATGGATTATCGAAGAAAAGTGATATGTTTATAGAATACATAGCAGAGGTAAACCCAGACATCATAGATATCACAAAGATTAAACTACATGGTATGGTAACTAATGCCATATTCTGGAAAGATTGAGGTAAGGTAGACGACAAATAGAAATGAGCCAGTTGATTACATAGTGGGGTACAATCAAAGTTGGGGGACCCAAAGTGATGATAGCAGTGATTTATGCCAATTGTCACCAAGCAATAGAGACCAGGACAGGCATATGAACTGAATGAGACGGCAGTGGTTAACACAATGGCAAAAATAGCAAAGAGAGCTCATAGGGCTACAGCAAAGTTATTAATCATGAGTGATTTCAGCCACAAAGAAACTGAGTGAGAGACCTGGAACCCACATGGGAGACGGGAAACATGGAGAGCTAGGATGATGGTGGTAGTTAGGAAAAGGAAAAAAAATAGATGTCAGCAAGTTAAGAACATCACAAAATAGAAAAAGGAGATGAACAAGAAAGATTGGATTTTGTATTTACTACAAACACATCTGACATAGATGAAAGAGACTATGAAAGCCTTCTAAATGCTAGATAAAAATATGATAGTAAATAACACAGAGGATGTCCAAAGACAAACAGGCCCGAATCACTGAGATGCTTTCCAAGTAAGATAATGGAAAACATAGTCAGAAGGTGAGTAGAACACTTTGCAAGTGTTTTCAAATACAGTAATCATCATGGGTCTAGGGGTGGCAAAACTTGTCTTACTAACTTGCTGGAGATCTATGACAAAGTGATGGAAATGAGACACGAGAGAGATAAGATGAAACTAGGGCAAAAAACTTGAGGCGAAACCAGATGTATCTCAGATGGCATTGTAAAACTGATGTGGAGGGTATACAACAATGAATACAAGGACAAACCTCGAAAACGGTCAGAAAAATAGATATTTGTACTCACCCCCTGCAAATGCACCGTTATGAAAGTTAAGACACTTGTGCAACATCTGGTTATCTTTATTGTAGACGTTTCGCCATCCAGTGGCTTTATCAATACAGATTCTTGGACATAATTAGGTGCTGTAAACACCACCTCCAAGGCTGAGGGACTGATTACCTCATCTTTTGTATATAGTTCTTCTGTTTTCTAATTATGTCCAAGAATCTGTATTGATAAAGCCACTGGATGGCGAAACGTATACAATAAAGATAACCAGATGTTGCACAAGTGTCTTAACTTTCATCTTGTCGGTATTGTATACCTGTCTTGCACAAATGCACCGTTATGAAGATTGGAGAAGAAGCAAGACTAGAAACAGAGTACAGAATAATGTGGCAGAGACAGTAGACTTCACTCAAAGAGAAATCATTTTTGCAGCTAATGCTTCTCTGGCAAATCTAAGACTAGCCTTCAAGAATCTCGACAAAATCATTTATGACCTCTATGCAATATATGTGAAACCTCTCCTGGAATACGCAGCACCAACATGGAACACACACCTGATAAATCATGTTAAGAAGCTGGAAAAAGTGCAGAAGTATGCAACGAGAATAGTCTTCGAGTTAAGGGGCATGAGCTATGAGGAGCCTAACCTGATGAAATTTGAGGACAGTTGAACGAAAGGAGTTATGACAGCAGACTACAAAATACTCAGTACAGTTGAAAGAATGGGCAGGGATAGTGAGGGAAGGATTGGAAGTTACAGCTACAGACGAGTCAGAAGGGATGTGAGGAAGTACTTCTTCAGCCTCAGGGTGGTGAGGGAGTGGAATGACCTTGAAGTTAAGATGTTGGCAGGCCCATAAATAGTTTTAAAATCAGGTACGACAGGGCTCAAGAAACTTGTTGGGAAGGAAATCTGGCAGATGGCAAGTTGAGAGGGGGATCAGGAACTGAGACTCGACCCCAACAACCACAAATATGTAAGTACATATAGGTAAGTATAGTATCCTCCAGAACATGTGACTCATCTTGACTCAGACTTCATTTAGAAAATTGTTGTTCTTTGAGTGATGTAATTTCCAGGATCCCAAGGAGCAGTGTACAAAACAGAGACTATTCAAGAACCAATGGAAGAACCAATGCATGAATTCAACACACCAGCTTGCAAGATTTACCCAATATCACCAGATAATGTTGTCAATGGAATTGAAGGCACAACATGCAACATTACTCATTCTGGAAGAGAGTCATATAAGAGCTGTCTATAAGCAAAGACATCTATCAGAGAATACGAGGTCAACCTATTGATACCCCTCTAGCATCTAGAATTTTTCTGACTTTGTAACAATTTGTCAGTACTCACACTGGACTCATCATCCTTTACTTATTGAATTTTTGATAGTGCTTTTATGGGCAATAATACTTAGATTGAATTTAAGTGGGAATAATCAGCACCAACAAAAACTTTGTGAACTTGTGTAACAAAAAAATGTCGAGAGTTATTAATATTTGCAGTCAAAAGTATTCTGAATTAAGCTGTTACACATCACTATCTTTAGTAACTTATTACGACAATTCTTTATTTCTGTACATTTTATTTAAACTATGCTTTCAGTACTTTATTTAATATACTGCATAATACAATATTCATAATGATAAAGTGTATCATGTGGTACGTTGCTGTACTTTAGAGTACTAGAATAAATAATGTATGTGAAGTGTACTTAGCAAGACTCGATAACTTAGAGCATGACTGACGAAAAAAGTCCCTAAATAAACTAACTTCTGACCAACCGAGAGGCAATAAGCACAGCTTGAACTGTAAGGTGACCAGTTCGCCATACAGCAAAATGCACAAAGTAGCTGTGAGCCGCACAGCGTCAGACAAGGATGGAGACACAAAATAACTCGAACTGGGGATAATCGATATGTCTTCATACAAGAAAAATAAAACTCCTAAATTACTGAATCTGAGTTCAACAACTTTCAAATCGTGATGTGACAGTGAGCAGATGCCACTCATAACAAAAATAGGTCTAGAGTTAGACTCGGGACCTGAATCATCGCAGCCTTAGAATATGTTAAAAATCACTAGATGTAAATAAGATTGTGAACAGAGTTGTACAACATTACGAGATGTATGTCCCGACAAAACAACGGATACATACTCCACCAGAATACGAAGTCTACAAGACAAGTGCAGGGGATGAATGAGACAATTGTGCAACATTTGGGTATTTTTAATGTGAGGGCAACATTTCGCCAGTCAGTACCTTCTTCAGTGCATTTCAGTGAAGAACTAAGGTATCAGTCCCTCAGCCTGGAGTCAATATGTTTAGTCCATAAGTCCTGATAAAAGTGCAGCATATGATTAGGTTAGGTAGGTTCGCCAGGAAACAGGACAAGTATTTCCTGACGTGGGTTTTATTTCTACGATGACCCGCAGCTAGAATTTTCGGTCATCTGGCCGAGGCCTTCCGCTTTCTTACCAGTCCACCCCTTTGTGGTTATGCTTATAGCCATTTTTTTTACTTACAACATATGCATGGAGAAGGGATTTCTATATTGAAGACAGGTGGGATGACGCAGTGGTAGGCTATGGTAAACAAGTGAACAATAGTTCAGGGAGGGCAGCCAGTATCCACTCTCGAGCCCGCCAGCACATAACGTAGTTTGTTTCTGTCTATATATGTAGATAAAGATGTAGGTCAGTTAATACTGTAAAGAAATATATTTTCGTTATAGCTATTAACGAAAGTAACATTATTAATATTAGATGAAAGAGGAATATACACAAGAAATGCATCATTTTTCCGAGGGCGCTACATAGTCAGTCACTCTCCTCTAGCCTGCAGTACACTCCTCAACAGTCACTCTCCTCTAGCCTGCAGTACACTCCTCAACAGTCACTCTCCTCTAGCCTGCAGTACACTCCTCAACAATCACTCTCCTCTAGCCTGCAGTACACTCCTCAACAGTCACTCTCCTCTAGCCTGCAGTACACTCCTCAACAGTCACTCTCCTCTAGCCTGCAGTACACTCCTCAACAGTCACTCTCCTCTAGCCTGCAGTACACTCCTCAACAATCACTCTCCTCTAGCCTGCAGTACACTCCTCAACAGTCACTCTCCTCTAGCCTGCAGTACACTCCTCAACAGTCACTCTCCTCTAGCCTGCAGTACACTCCTCAACAGTCACTCTCCTCTAGCCTGCAGTACACTCCTCAACAGTCACTCTCCTCTAGCCTGCAGTACACTCCTCAACAGTCACTCTCCTCTAGCCTGCAGTACACTACTCAACAGTCATTCTCCTCTAGCCTGCAGTACACTCCTCAACAATCACTCTCCTCTAGCCTGCAGTACACTCCTCAACAGTCACTCTCCTCTAGCCTGCAGTACACTACTCAACAGTCACTCTCCTCTAGCCTGCAGTACACTCCTCAACAGTCACTCTCCACTAGCCTGCAGTACACTCCTCAACAGTCACTCTCCTCTAGCCTGCAGTACACTCCTCAACAGTCACTCTCCTCTAGCCTGCAGTACACTCCTCAACAATCACTCTCCACTAGCCTGCAGTACACTCCTCAACAGTCACTCTCCTCTAGCCTGCAGTACACTACTCAACAGTCACTCTCCTCTAGCCTGCAGTACACTCCTCAACAGTCACTCTCCACTAGCCTGCAGTACACTCCTCAACAGTCACTCTCCTCTAGCCTGCAGTACACTCCTCAACAGTCACTCTCCTCTAGCCTGCAGTACACTCCTCAACACTCTCCTCTAGCCTGCAGTACACTCCTCAACAGTCACTCTCCTCTAGCCTGCAGTACACTCCTCAACAGTCACTCTCCTCTAGCCTGCAGTACACTCCTCAACAGTCACTCTCCTCTAGCCTGCAGTACACTCCTCAACAGTCACTCTCCTCTAGCCTGCAGTACACTACTCAACAGTCACTCTCCTCTAGCCTGCAGTACACTCCTCAACAGTCACTCTCCTCTAGCCTGCAGTACACTCCTCAACAATCACTCTCCTCTAGCCTGCAGTACACTCCTCAACAATCACTCTCCTCTAGCCTGCAGTACACTCCTCAACAATCACTCTCCTCTAGCCTGCAGTACACTCCTCAACAATCACTCTCCTCTAGCCTGCAGTACACTCCTCAACAGTCACTCTCCTCTAGCCTGCAGTACACTACTCAACAGTCACTCTCCTCTAGCCTGCAGTACACTCCTCAACAGTCACTCTCCTCTAGCCTGCAGTACACTCCTCAACAGTCACTCTCCTCTAGCCTGCAGTACACTCCTCAACAGTCACTCTCCTCTAGCTCTACACTCTCAGCCTGCAGTACACTCCTCAACAATCACTCTCCTCTAGCCTGCAGTACACTCCTCAACAGTCACTCTCCTCTACTCAGTACACTCTCAACAATCACTCTCCTCTAGCCTGCAGTACACTCCTCAACAGTCACTCTCCTCTAGCCTGCAGTACACTCCTCAACAATCACTCTCCTCTAGCCTGCAGTACACTCCTCAACAGTCACTCTCCTCTAGCCTGCAGTACACTCCTCAACAGTCACTCTCCTCTAGCCTGCAGTACACTCCTCAACAGTCACTCTCCACTAGCCTGCAGTACACTCCTCAACAGTCACTCTCCTCTAGCCTGCAGTACACTCCTCAACAGTCACTCTCCTCTAGCCTGCAGTACACTCCTCAACAATCACTCTCCTCTAGCCTGCAGTACACTCCTCAACAGTCACTCTCCTCTAGCCTGCAGTACACTCCTCAACAGTCACTCTCCTCTAGCCTGCAGTACACTCCTCAACAGTCACTCTCCTCTAGCCTGCAGTACACTCCTCAACAGTCACTCTCCTCTAGCCTGCAGTACACTCCTCAACAATCACTCTCCTCTAGCCTGCAGTACACTCCTCAACAGTCACTCTCCTCTAGCCTGCAGTACACTCCTCAACAGTCACTCTCCTCTAGCCTGCAGTACACTCCTCAACAGTCACTCTCCACTAGCCTGCAGTACACTCCTCAACAGTCACTCTCCTCTAGCCTGCAGTACACTCCTCAACAGTCACTCTCCTCTAGCCTGCAGTACACTCCTCAACAGTCACTCTCCTCTAGCCTGCAGTACACTCCTCAACAGTCACTCTCCACTAGCCTGCAGTACACTCCTCAACAGTCACTCTCCACTAGCCTGCAGTACACTCCTCAACAGTCACTCTCCTCTAGCCTGCAGTACACTCCTCAACAGTCACTCTCCACTAGCCTGCAGTACACTCCTCAACAGTCACTCTCCACTAGCCTGCAGTACACTCCTCAACAGTCACTCTCCTCTAGCCTGCAGTACACTCCTCAACAATCACTCTCCTCTAGCCTGCAGTACACTCCTCAACAGTCACTCTCCTCTAGCCTGCAGTACACTCCTCAACAGTCACTCTCCTCTAGCCTGCAGTACACTCCTCAACAATCACTCTCCTCTAGCCTGCAGTACACTCCTCAACAATCACTCTCCTCTAGCCTGCAGTACACTCCTCAACAGTCACTCTCCTCTAGCCTGCAGTACACTCCTCAACAATCACTCTCCTCTAGCCTGCAGTACACTCCTCAACAGTCACTCTCCTCTAGCCTGCAGTACACTCCTCAACAGTCACTCTCCTCTAGCCTGCAGTACACTCCTCAACAGTCACTCTCCTCTAGCCTGCAGTACACTCCTCAACAGTCACTCTCCTCTAGCCTGCAGTACACTCCTCAACAGTCATTCTCCTTTAACCTGCAGTACACTCCTCAACAGTCACTCTCCTCTAGCCTGCAGTACACTCCTCAACAATCACTCTCCTCTAGCCTGCAGTACACTACTCAACAGTCACTCTCCTCTAGACTGCAGTACAGTCCTCAACAGTCACTCTCCTCTAGCCTGCAGTACACTACTCAACAGTCACTCTCCTCTAGCCTGCAGTACACTCCTCAACAATCACTCTCCTCTAGCCTGCAGTACACTACTCAACAGTCACTCTCCTCTAGCCTGCAGTACACTCCTCAACAGTCATTCTCCTTTAACCTGCAGTACACTCCTCAACAGTCACTCTCCTCTAGCCTGCAGTACACTCCTCAACAATCACTCTCCTCTAGCCTGCAGTACACTACTCAACAGTCACTCTCCTCTAGCCTGCAGTACACTCCTCAACAATCACTCTCCTCAAGCCTGCAGTACACTACTCAACAGTCACTCTCCTCTAGCCTGCAGTACACTCCTCAACAGTCACTCTCCTCTAGCCTGCAGTACACTCCTCAACAGTCACTTTCATCTAGCCTGCAGTACACTACTCAACAGTCACTGTCCTCTAGCCTGCAGCACACTCCTCAACAGTCACTCTCCTCTAGCCTGCAGTACACTACTCAACAGTCACTCTCCTCTAGCCTGCAGTACACTCCTCAACAGTCACTCTCCTCTAGCCTGCAGTACACTCCTCAACAGTCACTTTCATCTAGCCTGCAGTACACTCCTCAACAGTCACTTTCATCTAGCCTGCAGTACACTACTCAACAGTCACTTTCCTCTAGCCTGCAGCACACTCCTCAACAGTCACTCTCCTCTAGCCTGCAGCACACTCCTCAACAGTCACTCTCCTCTAGCCTGCAGTACACTCCTCAACAGTCACTTTCATCTAGCCTGCAGTACACTCCTCAACAGTCACTTTCATCTAGCCTGCAGTACACTACTCAACAGTCACTCTCCTCTAGCCTGCAGTACACTAGAAGCCTTCACGACCAAAATGAATTATTAAAGCAAAAACCCATTTAGAATGTACTCACCCAATGGAATAGCACTTGCTTAATATAATGCTTAGATAGCAAACACCTGCCATTATTTGATGGAAGTAAATGTAACTTTATTACCAAGTTCTCATTTTTTTTTGTTTTAAGACATTTCACAACACAAATATACACATCAGTAAAAGAAATTGTCTGGTCTCAAAATTACTTTATTGCGTTACCCAAGATTCACGGGCTTGGGTAACACACTTTCAGCTCTCATAGTATCAGTGTTAACTAGGTTCTAGAGTCACACCACTTACTACAATACGATACTCAGCACCTCATCCCCGATATAAGAATAAGGGAAGAATTCGGCAGTTTAAGAACTCAGAGTGAAGTTGATTTGCTAGCAGCATCAAGCAGCATAGAGTATGTTGAAGAGTTTACATGTTGTAAGTAGCTTGAAGAACTTCACCAGCTTGATTTTGATGAGTGTATTAATAAAGGGGATATTAACAAGGTCTTGAGGATATCTCTCCAAGAGAGAACCCGCAGTAATGGATTTAAATTAGATAAGTTTAGATTTAGAATGGACACAGGAAAGTATTGGTTTGGAAATAGGGTCGTTGATGAGTGGAACAGTCTACCTAGTTGGGTTATTGAGGCTAGGACTCTGGGTAGTTTCGAATTTAGGTTGGATAAGTACATGAGTGGGAGGGGTTGGATTTGAGTGGGACTTGCACATCGGAGCTTGTTTCTTGGGTAGCATTGAAAATTGGGTTGGGCAAATGTTTTGTTAGTGGGATGAATTGTAAAGGACCTGCCTAGTATGGGCCAACAGGCCTGCTGCAGTGTTCCTCCTTTCTTATGTTCTTATGTTCTTAACTTGTAGCTATCATTCCCAACAACAGAATGTCACAGACAACTGTCTCGGGAAGCTTTTCCAAATCACAAAAAGCAGCACCCAAAGCAAATTTGCTGTTATTTATGTTATCCTAAACAGAGAAACAAAAATAGATAAATATATGGCACTCGTTCATCACTAGAGTGATGAACGAGACATTTGTGCAACAATTGTGGAACCATTTCGCCACCCAGTGGCTTGCTCAATCCAGTACAGAGATGAACAGTGGAAGGTGAGAAGAGGTTTAAGGTAATCAGTCCCCCAGCCCAGAGTACACGTGTTCAGTCCATCAATCTTTTCGGTTTTCTGAACCACTTATGTTACAAGGGAAAATATGATATTTTTTTCCTCTCCAGTTAATATCAGATACAGTGGAACCATGGTTTTTGTTTGTCCTGGTTTTCGTAGAATTCGGTTTTCGACGACTTTTTTCGTGAAATTTTGTCCCAGTTTTCGTTCATCACCTCGGTTTTCCTCGGCCTGCTGTATCAAACGTGTCCGCCTGCCCGCACCCACACAGAACATCCCACGCATTCTGAGTCAGTCTGGCATCGTTTCTCATCGAGTGAGCATTATCCTGAACTTTCTTCCGAAACATTTCATAATAATCCATTATTTTTTGTGCTTGTTTATTGAGTGCGACTGCTAAATACGCCACCAAGGGGACAAAGAAAGTTCCGAGTGCCAGCCCTTTGATAAAGAAGGTGAGAAACACTATAGAATTCAAGAAAGAACTCGTAGCAAAGTACGAAAGTGGCGTACGTGTGGTCGATCTCGCCAGGGTGTACAGGAAGTCCTCATCAACGATCAGTTCTATCATGGCCAAGAAAAAAGAAATCAAGGAATCTGATGTTGCGAAAGGGCTAAATGTGCTAACGAAGAGCTGCAACACCTTCAACTGGAGCAGCAACAGATTGCAGTTGAGGAAATTGCTTCAGAGGAGGAGGAAGAAAGAGGGGAGAAGGTGCCTTCTTCAGTGATTAAGGACATGTGTGCAAAGTGGAGTGAGTTGCAAAGTTTTGTGAAGAAATGTCACCCAAACAAAGCTATTGCAAGCCGTGTCTGCAACATGTTCAATGACAATGCCTTTTCCCATTTTAGGCAAATCTTAAAGAGACGCCAGAAACAGACTCGACGATGCCACAGTCTTCTAACTATAAATTATACACTGGTCAGCAGTTTTTGAAAAGTTGTATGCTTCTTAAATAAGAATAGTTAACTCTTACATATTTTCATGTCCTGAATCCAAATGTCACCTTGAAAAATGCTTATCAGTTATAGGTTTACAGATACGAGACATACAATATTTAATAATTTTTTTATAACGTACAATATGTTTCAGTATGTTTTAAACTCTCTGCCTTTTTGCTTGGCGCTTATAGTGGGCTGAAGAATCATCTCTTGCCAATGTCCAGCAATAGTCTGTGCAAGAAAGGTATAAAATACAGACAATATGAAAGTTAGGACACATGTGCAACATCTGGATATCTTTATTGTAGACGTTTCGCCATCCAGTGGTTTTATCAATACAGATTCTAGGACATAATTAGAAGACAGTAAAACTACATACAAAAGTTGAGGTAATCAGTCCCTCAGCCTTGGAGTTAGTGTTTACAGCATCGTGGTGGTGGAGAATCTGTATTGATAAAGCCACTGGATGGCGAAACATCTACAATAAAGATATCTAGCAATAGTCTGCAAGCATTCTTGTGCCCCATTTGCCCTGGTACCATTTTTACATGGTTGAAATATCTTGGTGAAACCTTTCACCATGTTCATCACTAACTACCCCAAAGATCGCTGGAAAAAAGTCTAATTGTGAATTAATAAAGTGGATTTAAAGTGGCATGTTACATCCCACGTTCTCGTAAGCCATGATAGGAGGCCAGTTCTTATCCTGGTCACCAATCTTGCATCCAAAATATAAGTGATATGCCTTTCTAACCATAGGAGTTATACGGCGCTTCTGTGATACAAAGGTCACCTCACCACAAATGTAGCAGAAGTTGTCTGTACTATTCACACAGGTACGAAGCATCTGAAAGAAGAAAACAACAAACAATTAGAAGATAAACAGAAAACTTATTCATTAATTTACTTTATAATACAGAGCATGACAGTGCAGCAGAAGTATTTATATCATTCATTCAGAAGGAAAATATAATTAATATAATATGCCTCACATGCATATCAATAGCTTGCTCAGTAAATATTTATTATAAGTTTAAAAACTGTTTGGCTAAGAAAATCATCTGCCTCTCACCTCTAAATATAAACTTGGACATCACAATCACCTTCTATGACTGCTGGAACAATAATGAAGGTCAGTGAGACTGTGAGTGTGGTAAGAAACACACTGCCACAAGCCTGTTGGAACCTGTTGTGACACGTAGGTGTATATTGAAAAGTAGAGCTAACAAACAATTTTAACCATGATATTCATTATCAGTGACCTAAAATTAGTTGGAAATTGCTACTCTGGTCTCGGAAGCATTTTGGTTGTTGACCAGTGTTAAAAATAGCCTACAGCCTGAGCCTAACAAGAAAATAGTGCTGAATACTTAGCTCCGTCTGATCTGCGTCTCGCCTGCATGATGCTACACACTCCAAAGGAAAATTAGTCACTGTGGCTTAACTTCTTAAAAGTGCCCACAAATTGATAATATTATTTACAAAATTATGGTGTACTTGTCCACCACATTAGTATACCACAATGCAAAAGCCTATGTAATAGTTCACAATTGGAGATAATGACCTATAGACCGGGCACCTCACGACGTGAAGTGCTTGTTATATAATTAACAGTCCTGTTGAATGTGCATTTATATGTACAGTAAGTCTTCACTTAACATCATCGATAGGCTCTTGGAAACTGTAACTTTAAGTGAAGTGACGTATAACGAAACCAATTTTATCAAAGGCTAATTGATATAAACATCAGGGGTGCACATTGTACCTTTAACACTCATTGCAGCAGGGTTAAATCAAGGAATAAATGCTTGAAAAGAGAATTGGGAGGTTGGAAAGTTTAAAGAGACGTACAAAACAAAACTGTAACTTTAAGCGAAACGACGTATAATGAAACCAATTTTACCATAGGCTAATTGATATAAACATCAAGGATGCGCAGTGCACCTTCAGCACTCATTGCGACAGGTTTAAATCAAGGAATAAATGCTTGAAAAAAAAGCAAAAATTTTAAGGAGCACCACTTTGACATAAGGAGAACGCACCTCCCTGGCGTACCTGGACAGGACGCCATTCCATCCCAGGGCGTACTCACAAACCCACACTCACTCATACTAGGACAATTTAGACACGCCAGTCAACCTAACGTGCACAAACATGGGGAGAACGTGCAAACTCCACACAGACAGTGGCCCCGGCAGGGAATCGATATTTTTTCTCATCATCGTTACAATGAAAAGACTTTGAACGAAACGATGATAGGTGAGGACTTACTGTAAGTTACTGGCACTGGCCACATGAGAAGGGTCTTCCATTGACCTTTAGTTATTAATCAGAGCTACACCTATACTGGCCTGTGTGGAATCACAGGTAACTAACTCGGTTATCTGGAAATGGGATGGCAGGTTTCCTGGACTGGATTCAACTAATGACTTGACTGGATAACTAACTGATGTCATATACCCACATACACCTTCTATTCTACACAGGAGTGACGTCAGCTGGACTTAGGAGTGACGTCAACTGGACGCGGAGGAACAAAGAATCAAGCAACTTGATTCACCTTTTCAACTGAAAGAGAAAAATTCGAAAAAAGTAGTGAAGGTGAAGATAAGAATTGGAAGATAAGAGATGGAGAAAGGAACTTGAAAGACAGAAGGTGCAGAAGGGGATGGAGAGAAAGAGAATTGGAAGGTTGGAATGTGAATAAGATGTGAAATAGGGGATTTGAAGGAAAGGAGATGGAGAAGAGAAGAAATAGAGGAGGAAATGAGCAAGTGGAACATAAACAGATGATATTTGGTTCACATAAAAGGAGACGATGATAAACAGAAATGTACACATATCGACAAATACATACAAGTATCTTTCTTTTGTGTATATCAATATTTTATTACATGCAAACTACATTATCTATAAACTGTATCAAAGAAACAAAGTATTTAAATTTGAATACAAACACACAGATACAAATAAACATTTCTCCACATATAATCATTTTTATGCAAGTTTAAAGAGACCTACAAAACAAAACGCTTGCACCCTGTCAAACACGCAGGAAACGTAATAAATCCTTCATCCTGTGAGTTGAGACTCAATGTATTCCTGTCAGAATTGTAATATAACCGTGAAGTCTCCACCAGTATTGCAACACCATTTTCTCGTATCTTTTAAACTTTATATGAACGAACAAATAATTTCGATATTAATGCTGTAGTAATAGTCCCTGAATTGTCGATAAATGAAATACAAATTTACTTAGCCTTTCACTGCATATTGCAATGTTAATTACATTCGTCATTAAGCCATAAACTTGACTGTGGGTTTGTTCGTGCAGGGAAAACTTTCTGGTTATCTTAATAATAATAATAATGTGTTAAGTTGGCTGAAATATTTCGTTGTCAGTTATTGTTGGTGTAGGTATTAGTTTATAGTCATATGTCAGATAGCTGTTTGCTGAATTCCAACCTGACACGAACCTGACACTTACGTTGCAATATTGACTCTGTAAAGCTGATGCAACACGGATACTGAAGCATGGATCATTATGCAGCTAACTCTGCAGTGGAGATGTTGATTGTCTGTGTCTGTTAGGTACAACTTTGTGTATTTTATGTCCGTTTTATATGTGCTTGTATTAATCTGAGGCTATGTTTATGTGTGTTATTTTTGTTATTTCTCTCTCAACATATGTTATCTGTCTACATAATACTAAATTCATTCACTATAAAAAAAAGACAATATTTTTAAACACCAAAACAATGAAAATTGGAATAATTTTTTTGTGAAATGAATAATAAGATAAATATTTCTAATAAATTTGAAGTTTAAAAATATAATTACAGTCATCCTTCTTTGATAAATGGTTTAAAACTGACAAGTTGAAGAATGAGACACTTAGGCAACATATGGGAATCTTTACTGAAGAAATGTTTCGCCACACAGTGGCTTCATCAGTCCAATATAAATCGGAGAGAAGGAATTTGAGGTAATCAGTCTCTCAGCCTGGAGTTGATGTGTTCAGTCCATCAATCTTGTAGAATGTACAGCATAGGAACTATGAAGTAGAAGCAGAAATATTACTATGTATTATCTAAAAGAAGAATTAGTGATAAATATTAGTAGCAGTAGGAGAACTAACATGCACTACAGGAAGTACATAGCCCATTTCTTCCAGCCATTTCTTTCTTTCCTATATAAATTCTCTCATATAAGTTCTATGGTACATCTTTTTCTGTCGGCAATAGCCCGAGGAAGAGGAGGCTAGGAAGAGAGCCTTCTGTTTTTCTGTTCTTGTCTCAACCATCTAAATAATAGCAGGAAGGTTAGGTTAGGTTAGGTAAGGTTCGTCAGGAAACAGGACAAATGTTTCCTGACGCGGGTCTTAGTCAGATGATGACCCGCCTTTGGAGCTTTTGGTCATCTGACCGAGGCCTTCCGCTGGCTTACCGGTCCACCCCTTTAAAAATTATGGTCATTTATAACCAGTCTGAGCAGGAAGGTGATAATGAAGTTATAAATAGAGTCTTCAGTTTTCTCCTAAGTACCTAACTGAGGGATAAGACTCTTGTACATCACCTGGGTATCTTTATTTGAAGATGTTTCGACAACCAGTGAGTTTATCAGTGCAATACAAAGATAATATACGAAGACAGTAGATGAGGCAATTACTCCCTCAGCCTTGTAGAACCAGTTAGATCAACTGGACACAAATAGGAGTGAGGATAACTGGACACAACTAGGAGTGAGGATAACTGGACACAACTAAGAGTGAGGATAACTGGACACAACTAGGAGTGAGGATAACTGGACACAACTAGGAGTGAGGATAACTGGACACAACTAGGAGTGAAGATAACTAGACACAACTAGGGGTGAGGATAACTGGACACAACTAGGGGTGAGGATAACTGGACACAACTAGGGGTGAGGATAACTGGACACAACTAGGAGTAAGGATAACTGGACACAACTAAGAGTGAGGATAACTGGACACAACTAGGAGTGAGGATAACTGGACACAACTAGGAGTGAAGATAACTAGACACAACTAGGGGTGAGGATAACTGGACACAACTAGGGGTGAGGATAACTGGACACAACTAGGAGTGAGGATAACTGGACACAACTAAGAGTGAGGATAACTGGACACAACTAGGAGTGAGGATAACTGGACACAACTAGGGGTGAGGATAACTGGACACAACTAGGAGTGAGGATAACTGGACACAACTAAGAGTGAGGATAACTGGACACAACTAGGGGTGAGAATAACTGGAGTGAAGTCAATTGGACACAACTAAGAGTGAGGATAACTGGACACAACTAGGGGTGAGAATAACTGGAGTGAAGTCAATTGGACACATCGAGGAGAAAGATCAACAGAAAACACCTAGGAGTGAAGGTAACTAGACACGCCTAGGAATGAGGTTAAGTGAACACACCTGAGAGTGAGGTTAAGTGGACACACCTAAGAGCACGGTTAAGTGGACACACCTACGAGTGAGGTTAAGTGGACACACCTAAGAGTGAGGTTAAGTGAACACACATGAGAGTGAGGTTAAGTGGACGCACCTAAGAGCAAGGTTAAGTGGACACACCTAAGAGTGAGGTTAAGTGAACACACCTGAGAGTGAGGTTAAGTGGACACACCTAAGAGCAAGGTTGAGTGGACACACCTACGAGTGAGGTTAAGTGGACACACCAAAGAGTGAAGTTAAGTGAACACACCTGAGAGTGAGGTTAAGTGGACACACCTAAGAGCAAGGTTAAGTGGACACACCTACGAGTGAGGTTAAGTGGACAAACCTAAGAGTGAGGTTAAGTATATACACCTAAGAGTGAGGTTTACTGGACACACCTAAGAGTGAGGTTTACTGGACACACCTAAGAGTGAGGTTTACTGGACACACCTAAGAGTGAGGTTTACTGGACACACCTAAGAGTGAGGTTTACTGGACACACCTAAGAGTGAGGTTTACTGGACACACCTAAGAGTGAGGTTTACTGGACACACCTAAGAGTGAGGTTTAATGGACACACCTAAGAGTGAGGTTTACTGGACACACCTAAGAGTGAGGTTTACTGGACACACCTAAGAGTGAGGTTTACTGGACACACCTAAGAGTGAGGTTTACTGGACACACCTAAGAGTGAGGTTTACTGGACACACCTAAGAGTGAGGTTTACTGGACACACCTAAGAGTGAGGTTTACTGGACACACCTAAGAGTGAGGTCAAGTATATACACATAAGAGTGAGGTCAAGTACATACACCTAAGAGTGAGGTCAAGTATATACACCTAAGAGTGAGGTCAAGTATATACACCTAAGAGTGAGGTCAAGTATATACACCTAAGAGTGAGGTCAAGTATATACACCTAAGAGTGAGGTCAAGTATATACACCTAAGAGTGAGGTCAAGTATATACACCTAAGAGTGAGGTCAAGTATATACACCTAAGAGTGAGGTCAAGTATATACACCTAAGAGTGAGGTCAAGTATATACACCTAAGAGTGAGGTCAAGTGTATACACCTAAGAGTGAGGTCAAGTATATACACCTAAGAGTGAGGTCAAGTATATACACCTAAGAGTGAGGTCAAGTATATACACCTAAGAGTGAGGTCAAGTATATACACCTAAGAGTGAGGTCAAGTATATACACCTAAGAGTGAGGTCAAGTATATACACCTAAGAGTGAGGTCAAGTATATACACCTAAGAGTGAGGTCAAGTATGTACACCTAAGAGTGAGGTCAAGTATATACACCTAAGAGTGAGGTCAAGTATATACACCTAAGAGTGAGGTCAAGTATATACACCTAAGAGTGAGGTCAAGTATATACACCTAAGAGTGAGGTCAAGTATATACACCTAAGAGTGAGGTCAAGTATATACACCTAAGAGTGAGGTCAAGTATATACACCTAAGAGCGAGGTCAAGTATATACACCTAAGAGTGAGGTCAAGTATATACACCTAAGAGTGAGGTCAAGTATATACACCTAAGAGTGAGGTCAAGTATATACACCTAAGAGTGAAGTCAAGTATATACACCTAAGAGTGAGGTCAAGTATATACACCTAAGAGTGAGGTCAAGTATATACACCTAGGAGTGAGAGTAACCTGACACACCTTGACGAGAGATCAACTGTGCTAGTAGAAATAGAGCTTCAAACAACTTGTTTTGCTTTATCAGCTGAAGGAACGAATAATGAGAAGTGGCCGAAGTGGAGGCGGTGAATTGGAACATGGGAAGTGGAGGAGGGGAAGAGGAAGATGTGTAATACAGGAGAAGGAGAAGCGAAGGTAAAGATGAGGAAGGGAAATTGAGGAGAGGAGGACGAGGAAGATGGTACTGAGGAAAATTAAAGAAAAATATTTAATTTTGCTCACATTAAACGTGACAATAATAAACAGCAAGAAGCTGACTGATACAGACACATGTGTACATACTGACCTAATAAATCCTCAGTGACTCACGAAATCGTAATAACACCATTGAAACCAAACCACTAACCGGGTGAGGTTTGAACCCATGGTGAATGAGGCCTGGGAGAGTCATCTGTAAAACTTGCTTTTGTGGTCACGGTGGTCGCCCATGCTAACCTTCTTATGGTTTATAGAAATGTACCTAGTTGGATGAATTTTATTGTAGCCAGTTCTGTTCCACAAGGCACAGTACTCGCTCCCATCCTATTCCTCATCTTCATATCTGACATAGACAGAGATGTAAGCCATAGCTCCGTGTCTTCCTTTGCCGATGACACCCGAATTACCATGACAGTGTCCTCCATCGAAGATACCACGAGACTCCAAGCAGACATCAACCAAATCTTCAAATGGGCCACTCAGAACAATATGAAGTTCAATGAAAAGAAATTTCAACTACTCAGATATGGAAAAGTTGAGGAAATTAAAACTATCAGGGTATACAACAAATTCTAACCATAAAATAGAACAAAAAAGTAATGTGAAGGACCTAGGAGAGATAATGTCAGAGGATATCACCTTCAAAGATCACAACCCCATCTGCTAGAAAAATGATACGATGGATAATGAGAACCTTCAAAGCTAGAGACACCAAACTCATGATGATTCTCGTCAAATCGCTTGTTCTCTCTAGCCTTGAATACTGCTGTACACTAACTGCCCCCTTCAAGGCAGAAGAAATTGCTGACCTAGAGAGTGTACAAAGAACTTTCACGGCACACATAAGTACGATAAAGCACCTAAATTACTATGAACGGTTGAAGTCCCTCGATTTGTATTCCCTAAAACGCAGGCGAGAGAGATACATGATAATATACACCTGGAAAATCATAGAGGGATTAGTACCAAACTTGTGCACAAAAATCAATCCCTATGAAAGCAAAAGACTCGGCAGGAGATGTAACATTCCCCCAGTGAAAAGCAGGGGCGCCACGAGTACACTGAGAGACAACACAGTAAGTGTCAGGGGCCCAAGACTGTTTAAAACTGCTTCCCAGCATACATAAAGGGGATTACTAGTAGACCCTTGGCTGTCTTCAAAAAGGCACTGGACAGGCACCTAAAGTCAGTTCCACCACGAGGCCTGGTCTCAGACCGGGCCGCGGGAGCGCTGCCCCCTGAAACTCTCTCCAGGCATACTCCAGCTGGCCCAGTGGCTTACGCACTCGCCTGGAGTTTTAAGACTCAATCGCCATGGGTTTAACCCCCACCTGTTCCGTGGTTTGGTTTAAATCCTTCATCCTGTAAGCGAAGAGTGATTGTATTCCTGTGTAAATACAATATAAATATGCCGTCTTCTCGAATACAACAACAACTCTATTCTCATTGAAACTTTAAATTAATGAACAAATAATTTCAACATTAACGCTACATTAAGTTAAGTCTAAACCTGCTGTGAAAAAAAAAATAATTGCATTTCGTAATATAATGTTAATGATATTCGTCATAAACTTAATTGCTGGCTTGCTCATGCAAGGAAAATCCTTGGAGCATTTTAATAAGAATAATATGAGGCGACATATAAAAGAGTCAGTCTAAGCGCAATGACTTTTTTGTTATGTCAATTATTGCTGATGTGAATATTAGTTACCGTGTCAGGCCAGATGCCTGTTTGTTGAATATAACACTGTACTACTGTGATACAACACTGTGTTACTGTGTTGCAACACTGTGTTACTCTGATGCAACACTGCTTGTGTTACTCTGGTGCAACACTGATTGTGTTACTCTGATGCAACACTGCTTGTGTTACTCTGATGCAGCACAGACTGTGTTACTGTGATGCAACACTGTATTACTGTTGTGCAACTCTTTGTTACTGTGATGCAAAACTGTGTTACTCAGATGCAACACTGACTGTGTTACTTTGATGCAACGCAGACTGTGTTACTGTGATGAAAAACTGTATTACTGTGAAACAACACTGTGTTACTGTTGTGCAACACTGTTTTACTGTGATGCAATACTTTGTTACTGTGATGCAACACTGTCAGTAGTAGTGTACTCATGATAACCGACAGGTTAACAAGGGAGACAGGTCAGACCTGGTGCTCTCCTTATTTATGATCTTAATATACGCTACTAAGACATCCATCGCGTGTATTCATTACTCCAGTTCAACCACCGAACCCATACGACAACACTGTGTTACTGTGATACAACACTGTGTTACTGTGATACAACACTGTGTTACTGTGATACAACACTGTGTTACTGTGATGCAACACTGTGTTACTGTGATACAACACTGTGTTACTGTGATACAACACTGTGTTACTGTGATACAACACTGTGTTACTGTGATACAACACTGTGTTACTGTGATACAACACTGTGTTACTGTGATACAACACTGTGTTACTGTGATACAACACTGTGTTACTGTGATACAACACTGTGTTACTGTGATACAACACTGTGTTACTGTGATACAACACTGTGTTACTGTGATACAACACTGTGTTACTGTGATACAACACTGTGTTACTGTGATACAACACTGTGTTACTGTGATACAACACTGTGTTACTGTGATACAACACTGTGTTACTGTGATACAACACTGTGTTACTGTGATACAACACTGTGTTACTGTGATACAACACTGTGTTACTGTGATACAACACTGTGTTACTGTGATACAACACTGTGTTACTGTGATACACTGTGTTACTGTGATACAACACTGTGTTACTGTGATACAACACTGTGTTACTGTGATACAACAATGTGTTACTGTGATACAACACTGTGTTACTGTGATACAACACTGTATTACTGTGATACAACACTGTGTTACTGTGATACAACACTGTATTACTGTGATGCAACACTTTGTTACTGTGATACAACACTGTGTGTCTGAGATGCAACACTGTTACTGTGATGCAACACTGATTTCGTTACTCTGATGAATCACTGATTGTGTTACTGTGATGCAACACTGTGTTACTGTGATGCAACACTGTGTTACTGTGATACAACACTGTGTTACTGTGATACAACAGTGTGTTACTGTGATACAACACTGTGTTACTGTGATAGAACACTGTGTTACTGTGATACAACACTGTGTTACTGTGATACAACACTGTGTTACTGTGATACAACACTGTGTGTCTGAGATGCAACACTGTTACTGTGATGCAACACTGATTTTGTTACTCTGATGAATCACTGATTGTGTTACTGTGATGCAACACTGTGTTACTGTGATGCAACACGGTGTTACTGTGATGCAACACTGATTTTGTTACTCTGATGAATCACTGATTGTGTTACTGTGATGCAACACTGTGTTATTGTGATGCAACACTGTGTTATTGTGATGCAACACTGTGTTACTGTGATGCAACACTGTGTTACTGTGATACAACACTGTGTTACTGTGATACAACACTGTGTTACTGTGATGCAACACTTTGTTACTGTGATACAACACTGTGTTACTGTGATACAACACTGTGTTACTGTGATACAACACTGTGTTACTGTGATACAACACTGTGTTACTGTGATGCAACACTGTGTTACTGTGATACAACACTGTGTTACTGTGATACAACACTGTGTTACTGTGATACAACACTGTGTTACTGTGATGCAACACTGTGTTACTGTGATGCAACACTGTGTTACTGTGATGCAACACTGTGTTACTGTGATGCAACACTGTGTTACTGTGATGCAACACTGTGTTACTGTGATGCAACACTGTGTTACTGTGATGCAACACTGTGTTACTGTGATGCAACACTGTGTTACTGTGATGCAACACTGTGTTACTGTGATGCAACACTGTGTTACTGTGATGCAACACTGTGTTACTGTGATGCAACACTGTGTTACTGTGATGTAACACTGTGTTACTGTGATGTAACACTGTGTTACTGTGATACAACACTGTGTTACTGTGATGCAACACTGTGTTACTGTGATGCAACACTGTGTTACTGTGATGCAACACTGTGTTACTGTGATGTAACACTGTGTTACTGTGATACAACACTGTGTTACTGTGATGCAACACTGTGTTACTGTGATGCAACACTGTGTTACTGTGATGCAACACTGTGTTACTGTGATGCAACACTGTGTTACTGTGATGCAACACTGTGTTACTGTGATGCAACACTGTGTTACTGTGATGCAACACTGTGTTACTGTGATGCAACACTGTGTTACTGTGATGCAACACTGTGTTACTGTGATGCAACACTGTGTTACTGTGATGCAACACTGTGTTACTGTGATGCAGCACTGTGTTACTGTGATGCAGCACTGTGTTACTGTGATGTAACACTGTGTTACTGTGATGCAACACTGTGTTACTGTGATGCAACACTGTGTTACTGTGATGCAACACTGTGTTACTGTGATGCAACACTGTGTTACTGTGATACAACACTGTGTTACTGTGATACAACACTGTGTTACTGTGATGCAACACTGTGTTACTGTGATACAACACTGTGTTACTGTGATGCAACACTGTGTTACTGTGATACAACACTGTGTTACTGTGATACAACACTGTGTTACTGTGATGCAACACTGTGTTACTGTGATACAACACTGTGTTACTGTGATACAACACTGTGTTACTGTGATACAACACTGTGTTACTGTGATACAACACTGTGTTACTGTGATACAACACTGTGTTACTGTGATACAACACTGTGTTACTGTGATACAACACTGTGTTACTGTGATACAACACTGTGTTACTGTGATGCAACACTGTGTTACTGTGATGTAACACTGTGTTACTGTGATACAACACTGTGTTACTGTGATACAACACTGTGTTACTGTGATGCAACACTGTGTTACTGTGATACAACACTGTGTTACTGTGATACAACACTGTGTTACTGTGATACAACACTGTGATACAACACTGTGTTACTGTGATACAACACTGTGTTACTGTGATGCAACACTGTGTTACTGTGATGTAACACTGTCTTACTGCGATGTAACACTCATTGTGTTATTATGATGTAACACTGTGTTATTGTGATTCCACAGTGTACTACTGTGATGAAACACTGATTTTATTACTCTGATGTAACACTGATTGTGTTACTGTGATGCAATACTGTGTTACTGTGATGTAACACTGTGTTTCTGAGATGTAAGACTGATTGTTACTGTGATGTAACACTGATTTTTTACTGAGATGTAAGACTGTGTTACTGTGATATAACACTGATTGTGTTACTGAGATGTATGACTGATTGTGTTACTGTGATGCAACACTGTGTTACTGTGATGTAAGATTGATTGTGATACTGTGATGTAACACTGGTTGTGTTACTGTGATGAAACACTGTTTTACTGTGAAGTAAGACTGATTGTGTTAGTGTGATGTAACACTGATTGTGTTACTGTGATGAAACACTGTGTTATTGTGATGTAAGACTGATTGTGTTCCTGTGATGTAACACTGATTGTGTTACTGTGATGCAACAATGATTGTGTTCCTATATGAAACACTGTGTTACTGTGATGTAACACTGACTGCGTTACTGTGATGTAAGACTCATTGTGATACTGTGAAACAACTTTGATTGTGTTACTGTGATGTAAGACTGATTGTGTTAGTGATGTAACACTGTGTTATTGTGATACAACACTGTGGTACTGTCACTGTGTTACTGTAATGTAAGACTGTGTTACTGTGATGCAACACTGTATAACGATGATACAATACAGAGAGTGAGGCAGTACTCACTCTGTTGTTGTTGTATTGATTGTCTTTGTTATCGCATTTATATGTAGTAAAAATTTCCGTGTTTTTGTGTTTGTATCTGAATATACATGCTATCTGTGTTTGTTTTCTGCTTTGTTTAATATCTGTGGCTACATGTTTGTTGTTTATATGCAGAAGTCAGTCATTCGTCCCATTCATCTCCATACGTAAAAATATAAATTTGTTTACAGTATAATAAACATTGTCTTAAGTATAAACACTAAAACTACTAAACTTTTTTTTGGCCGTTGTCTCATAAAATTAAAGTTTCTGGCATTTCAATACTAAGGAATATAATAAAGTTCAATATATTTATAGATGCGAGGGTCTTGGCAAGATGTGTGGAGTTAAAAGATGAAGAATCTAACACAAAGTGGGAGTTGTCACAGTTGCTCTTTGCTGATGACACTGTGCTTTTGGGAGATTCTGAAGAGAAGTTGCAGAGGTTGGTGAATGAATTTGGTAGGGTGTGCAAAAGAAGAAAATTAAAAGTGAATACAGGAAAGAGTAAGGTAATGAGGATAACAAAAAATTAGGTGATGAAAGATTGGATATCAGATTGGAGGGAGAGAGTATGGAGGAGGTGAATGTATTCAGATATTTGGGAGTGGACGTGTCAGCGGATGGGTCTATGAAAGATGAGGTGAATCATAGAATTGATGAGGGGAAAAGGGTGAGTGGTGCACTTAGGAGTCTGTGGAAACAAAGAACTTTGTCCTTGGAGGCAAAGAGGGGAATGTATGAGAGTATAGTTTTACCAACACTCTTATATGGGTGTGAAGCATGGGTGATGAATGTTGCAGCGAGGAGAAGGCTGGAGGCAGTGGAGATGTCATGTCTGAGGGCAATGTGTGGTGTGAATATAATGCAGAGAATTCGTAGTTTGGAAGTTAGGAGGAGGTGCGGGATTACCAAAACTGTTGTCCAGAGGGCTGAGGAAGGGTTGTTGAGGTGGTTCGGACATGTAGAGAGAATGGAGCGAAACAGAATGACTTCAAGAGTGTATCAGTCTGTAGTGGAAGGAAGGCGGGGTAGGGGTCGGCCTAGGAAAGGTTGGAGGGAGGGGGTAAAGGAGGTTTTGTGTGCGAGGGGCTTGGACTTCCAGCAGGCATGCGTGAGCGTGTTTGATAGGAGTGAATGGAGACAAATGGTTTTTAATCTTGACGTGCTGTTGGAGTGTGAGCAAAGTAACATTTATGAAGGGATTCAGGGAAACCGGCAGGCCGGACTTGAGTCCTGGAGATGGGAAGTACAGTGCCTGCACTCTGACGGAGGGGTGTTAATGTTGCAGTTTAAAAACTGTAGTGTAAAGCACCCTTTTGGCAAGACAGTGATGGAGTGAATGATGGTGTTGCAACCCCTGAATGGGTTGCAATGATTAATATGTATATATATAATTATTACCTTTTCATATAATATGTATTGCTTGTATTTGCGATAATAGCTAAATCGTAAATGTATTGCTTTACATTATTATTTGACTTAGTTATGTTGTTAGGTAGGATGTAACATATTATGTGCTCAGTTCAAGTCTTGATTGTCTAACTACTGTAATTATCGCTTGTGGCTCGTTAGACTGCCGGCTTCTGTTTCTGAGCTGCAGCTGTCCACGGAGCTATCACGTGTTCGAGGGGGGGGGGTGTCCTCGCCTCGCCTGAAGTATTCAGTCTGGTCTAGACTCTCTTGGTGGTTGGACAGTTTGTCTGTCTCATTATTCTTGTTAGTTCTGTAGAACTCTGTTCACAGAACATTGTATAGACTTAGTGATTTTCGACGTTGTACTGAGGTTGTGTGTCGCATAGACACTCTGAGCAACTCAGGTCCTGAGCTGTAGCTTCTGACCTAACTTGTACTGGTATCTGTGTATTATCACAGTCGGGGATTTTCTTATGCTGAACTTAGATTCAGTAGTATGGGAGTTTTGTGACTTTTGTGGAGGATCTGCAGATGGTCCCTACTTAGTGTCGTTATATTATCTCCTTGTTCCTGATTCTGTGTCGCAGTTGCTTGTTATATTGCTATTGGGCTTAGCATTCTTTTTATTGTTCAAGCAGACTGTTCTGATTGCCAGTTGGTCAAGAAGTTAGTTTATTTGAGGACTTTGTCAGTCACTTGTTTAAGTCTAGTCGAGTCGTGAGACATAGCGAACTACTTAGAGCACTTACACACATACACACTTACTTGTACATATTTGTAATATCTTATTAAATGTTAATGTACCAGACGGTACTTAAGAATTATAAATGTGATATGTGCTTTCAGCACAATAATACTGTACTCTAGAGAAGTGATTATTATTATTTTGATTATTATTAATTTAATTTAATTTGATAATATACCTCTAGACGATACTCAATAAATTTATTAAATTTTATTTTCTCTAGTTAGTAGCCTACCAGTTGTAATCCTGAAGCACTATTGAATCATACTGAATCCTAATGGATAATTGGACAAGGATACTGACTAATTGTTACGAAAACCCAGTAACAGGCTGGATGCTAGAAGGGCAGTCCTTTCTAGTATTCACTAGAGATCTCTAAGCTTTTAGAATCGCGTTTTTGTAACAGTGGGCCACCCTGCCTTGGTGGGCCACCCTGCCTTGGTGGGCCACCCTGCCCTGGTGGGCCACCCTGCCCTGGTGGGCCACCCTGCCCTGGTGGGCCACCCTGCCCTGGTGGGCCACCCTGCCTTGGTGGGCCACCCTGCCTTGGTGGGCCACCCTGCCCTGGTGGGCCACCCTGCCCTGGTGGGCCACCCTGCCATGGTGGGCCACCCTGCCCTGGTGGGCCACCCTGCCATGGTGGGCCACCCTGCCATGGTGGGCCACCCTGCCATGGTGGGCCACCCTGCCATGGTGGGCCACCCTGCCATGGTGGGCCACCCTGCCATGGTGGGCCACCCTGCCATGGTGGGCCACCCTGCCATGGTGGGCCACCCTGCCATGGTGGGCCACCCTGCCGATGTGTTAATACAAAATAAAAATAAATAAAGTTTATCATTATATAAATAAAATTGTGAAGCTTTCATAGTTACGTGTCGCTAGCAGTAACAGCCTGGTTGATCAGACCCTGCTCCACCACGAGGCCTGGTCTGATGCCGAGCAGCGGGGGCGTTGACCCCCGAAACCCTCTCCAGGTATAAACACTTGGAATTAAAAAATGAAAAAAATATTATCAATAACTTTTTATTTTTAGCTTCATTAAATAATAATATATTTCTTCAAGTAATTAATAAATACATGAGTTTAAAGGTTATTGAAATATATCGGAGGGGGTGCGGGGGTTGATGGGAAGGGGGAAGTGGGGGTACTGGGGGATGGGTGTTCGGGGGCTGGGGTAAGGGGGGCTGGAAATACGAGGGGCTGAAGGTACGGGGGGCTGGGGGTCCGCGGGGCTGGGGGTACGGGGGGATCGGGGTTCGGGGGGGGTTTGGGGTACTGGGGGCTAGAGGTACGGGGGGCTGGGGTCCTGGGGGTTGGGAGGGTAGGAGAATGCCTTGAAACTACTTAAGAGTAATTACAGTAATTTGGACTGTATAACTCCTACAACTGTAGAACTACTACAACTGTATAACTCCTACAACTGTATAACTCCTACAGTTGTATAACTACTACAACTGTATAACTACTACATCTGTATAACTCCTACAACTGTATAACTCCTACAACTGTATAACTCCTACAACTGTATAACTCCTACAACTGTATAACTACTACAACTATATAACTCCTACAACTGTATAACTCCTACAACTGTATAACTACTACAACTGTATAACTCCTACAACTGTATAACTCCTACAACTGTATAACTACTACAACTGTATAACTCCTACAACTGTATAACTACTACAACTGTATAACTCCTACAACTGTATAACTCCTACAACTGTATAACTACTACAACTGTATAACTCCTACAACTGTATAACTCCTACAACTGTATAACTACTACAACTGTATAATTCCTACAACTGTATAACTCCTACAACTGTATAACTCCTACAACTGTATAACTCCTACAACTGTATAACTCCTACAACTGTATAACTACTACAACTATATAACTCCTACAACTGTATAACTCCTACAACTGTATAACTCCTACAACTGTATAACTCCTACAACTGTATAACTACTACAACTGTATAACTCCTACAACTGTATAACTCCTACAACTGTATAACTACTACAACTGTATAACTCCTACAACTGTATAACTCCTACAACTGTATAACTACTACAACTGTATAACTCCTACAACTGTATAACTCCTACAACTGTATAACTACTACAACTGTATAACTCCTACAACTGTATAACTACTACAACTGTATAACTCCTACAACTGTATAACATCTACAACTGTATAACTCCTACAACTGTATAACATCTACAACTGTATAACTCCTACAACTGTATAACATCTACAACTGTATAACTCCTACAACTGTATAACATCTACAACTGTATAACTCCTACAACTGTATAACTCCTACAACTGTATAACATCTACAACTGTATAACTCCTACAACTGTATAACATCTACAACTGTATAACTCCTACAACTGTATAACTCCTACAACTGTATAACATCTACAACTGTATAACTCCTACAACTGTATAACATCTACAACTGTATAACATCTACAACTGTATAACTCCTACAACTGTATAACATCTACAACTGTATAACATCTACAACTGTATAACTCCTACAACTGTATAACTCCTACAACTGTATAACTCCTACAACTGTATAACATCTACAACTGTATAACTCCTATAACTGTATAACTCCTACAACTGTATAACATCTACAACTGTATAACTCCTACAACTGTATAATATCTACAACTGTATAACATCTACAACTGTATAACTCCTACAACTGTATAACATCTACAACTGTATAACTCCTACAACTGTATAACTTCTACAACTCTATAACTCCTACAACTGCATAACTACTACAACTGTATAACTCCTACAACTGTATAACTACTACAACTGTATAACTCCTACAACTGTATAACTACTACAACTGTATAACTCCTACAACTGTATAACTCCTACAACTGTATAACTCCTACAACTGTATAACTACTACAACTGTATAACTCCTACAACTGTATAACATCTACAACTGTATAACTCCTACAACTGTATAACATCTACAACTGTATAACTCCTACAACTGTATAACATCTACAACTGTATAACTCCTACAATTGTATAACTCCTACAACTGTATAACATCTACAACTGTATAACTCCTACAACTGTATAACATCTACAACTGTATATCTCCTACAATTGTATAACTCCTACAACTGTGTAACTCCTACAACTGTATAACTCCTACAACTGTATAACTCCTACAACTGTGTAACATCTACAACTGTATAACATATTCAACTGTATAACTCCTACATCTGTACAACTCCTACAACTGTGTAACTCCTACAACTGTATAATTCCTACAGCTGTATAACTCCTACAGCTGTATAACTCCTACAGCTGTATAATTTCTACAACTGTATAACATCTACAACTGTATAACTCCTGCAACTGTATAACTCCTACAACTGTGTAACTCCTTCAACTGTATAATTCCTACAACTGTATAACATCTACAACTGTATAACTCCTACAACTGTAAAATTTCTACAACTGTATAACTCCTACAACTGTGTAACTCCTACAACTGTATAACTCCTTCAACTGTATAACTTCCATAACTGTAGCGCTTCCTTGTGGATGTAATATCGACATTAATTTTAAATCAAAATGTCGGCGATGGAGCTGATTTTTTTTCAGAGCTTAAAATAATTTTTTTTGAAGAATTTACGTAATGTAAATATATTTTTATGTTATCAAAGTTAACGTTCGGTTTACAATATAATGTTTTTATTTATTAATAATTTCGTGTATACATACAGTGACGCTGAAGAACTTTGTACCCATCAAATGAAGTCACTTTTCAAATTCTTATGGTCAGACAAAATGTCTTCCAGTTTCCCAGTCGCTGAATGATCCACATTTTACAATTAATATAATAACTTTTAATTAATGAGTATAGTGGAGGTGTTATTAAATAATTTTTGCTATTAATTTGATCACACCTCTGTATCTTTCCTTAAAATTTTACTGAATGTGGTATGATAAACTCTCTCTTATTTACTTCTCACTCTTATTTTCTCACTCTCTCACAATCTCACTCTCTCACAATCTCACTCTCTCACAATCTCACTCTCTCACAATCTCACTCTCTCACATTCTCACTCATTTGAAGAAAACATTTTTGAGGAGAATTTTGAAATTCTTGCGGCGAGAATTCAAGATCGTGTGAAGTAGTCAGGAACATTTAGACAACACTCAAAGATCTGGTGGAGAACACTCAAGAACCCAGGAGATTCTCTTAGCATTGAAGTCACCGGGACACACCTAGGAGTGTCGCATAGCAGACTCACCTATGTGGTCAACAGGACTGACCTAAGAGCGCAGTCAATGTCATCCGCCTAGGAGTTGAGTTGGAAGACGGTAGGTCAACTGAAAACTCCTAGCAAGTTAAATGAGCTCGTCCATGATGACTCACGAAATCGTAATGACACGATTGCAAACAAACCATACCACGGGTGGGGTTAGAACCCGCGATCAGAGAGTCATAAAACTCCAGACCGACGCGGTAGCCAGTGGGCCAGCGGGCTTCAATAAATATACCTAGTTGGATGAATCTTAGCAGCCAGCTGGCCCGTACAACGTGTCAGTCTGGAGTTTTATGACTTTCTGATCGCGGGTTCTAACCCCACCTGTGACATGGTTTGAACTCGTTTAAGTTTAAGGCCAACTGGACTAATAATGACAAATTACTAAGAAGATTGGCTCACTTTATTGAATGAAAGAAAACAGTACTAAGATCAGGAAGAAGTTGAGAAGGGGAAGATAAGGTGAAAAAAAGGGAGGAGAGGAATTGGAGGAGAAGAAGTGGAGGAAGGAAAGAGGAGGAGGGTTAGTGATGGGGGAAAGGTGAGGTGAAAGGAGGAAGCAAGGAT
>NW_027198452.1:0-44234 GCF_038502225.1 Cherax quadricarinatus | reverse complement strand
CCCTACCCTGGATTACCCTGGGTGTTAACACTCCCTACCCTTGGTTATCCTGGGTGGTTAACCCACCCTACCCTGGGTTATCCTGAGAGGTTAACCCTCCCTACCCTGGGTTATCCTGGGTGGGTATCACTCCCTACCCTGGGTTATCCTGGGTGGTTAACCCTCCCTACCCTGGGTTATCCTGGGTGGTTAACCCTCCCTACCCTGGGTTATCCTGGGTGTTAACCCTCCCTACCCTGGGTTATCCTGGGTGGTTAACACTCACTACCCTGGGTTATCCTGGGTGGTTAACACGCCCTACCCTGGGTTATCCTGGGTGGTTAACCCTCCCTACCCTGGGTTATCCTGGGTGGTTAACCCACCCTACCCTGGGTTATCCTGGGTGGTTAACCCACCCTACCCTGGGTTATCCTGGGTGGTTAACCCACCCTACCCTGGGTTATCCTGGGTGGTTAACCCACCCTACCCTGGGTAATCCTGGGTGGTTAACCCACCCTACCCTGGGTTATCTTGGGTGGTTAACCCACCCTACCCTGGGTTATCCTGGGTGGTTAACCCTCTATACCCTAGGTTATCCTGGGTGGTTAACCCACCCTACCCTGGGTTATCCTGGGTGGTTAACCCACCCTACCCTGGGTTGTCCTGGGTGGTTTGCCCACCCTACCCTGGGTTATCCTGGGTGGTTAACACTCACTACCCTGGGTTATCCTGGGTGGTTAACACTCACTACCCTGGGTTATCTTGGGTGGTTAACACTTACTACCCTGGGTTATCCTGGGTGGTTAACACTCACTACCCTGGGTTATCCTGGGTGTTAACACTCCCTACCCTGGGTTATCCTGGGTCGTTATCACTCACTACCCTGGGTCATCCTGGGTGGTTAACACTCCCTACCCTGGGTTATCCTGGGTGGTTAACACTCACTACCCTGGGTTATCCTGGGTGTTAACACTCCCTACCCTAGGTTATCCTGGGTGGTTAACCCTCCCTACCCTGGGTTATCCTGGGTGGTTAACCCTCCCTACCCTGGGTTATCCTGGGTGGTTAATCCTCCCTACCCTGGGTTATCCTGGGTGGTTAACATTCCCTACCCTGGGTTATCCTGGGTGTTAACCCTCCCTTCCCTGGGTTATCCTGGGTGGTTAACCCACCCTACCCTGGGTTATCCTGGTTGGTTAACCCACCCTACCCTGGGTTATCCTGGGTGGTTAACCCACCCTACCCTGGGTTACCCTGGGTGTTAACAATCCCTACCCTTGGTTATCCTGGGTGGTTAACCCACCCTACCCTGGGTTATCCTGGGTGGTTAACCCTCCCTACCCTGGGTTATCCTGGGTGGGTAACACTCCCTACCCTGGGTTATCCTCGGTGGTTAACCCTCCCTACCCTGTGTTATCACGGGCGGTTAACACTAACTACCCTGTGTTATCCTGGGTGGTTAAGCCTCCCTACCCTGGGTTATCCTGGGTGTTTAACACTCCCTACCCTGGGTTATCCTGGGTGGTTAACTCACGCTACCCTGGGTTATCCTGGGTGGTTAACCCTCCCTACCCTGGGTTATCCTGGGTGGTTAACATTCCGTACCCTGGGTTATCCTGGGCGTTTAACACTCCATACCCTGGGTTATCCTGGGTGTTAACCCTCCCTACCCTAGGTTATCCTGGGTGGTTAACCCTCCCTTCCCTGGGTTATCCTGGGTGGTTAACACTCTCTACCCTCGGTTATCCTGGGTGGTTAACCCTCCCCACACTGGGTTATCCTGGTTGGTTATCACTCACTACCCTCGGTTATCCTGGCTGGTTAACCCTCCCTACCCTGGGTTATCCTGGGTGGTTAACAGTCCCTGCCCTGGGTTATCCTGTCTGGTTAGCACTCCCTACCCTGGGTTATCCTGGGTGGTTAACACTCCCTACCCTGGGTTATCCTGGGTGGTTAACACTCCCTACCCTCGTTTATCCTGGGTGGTTAACCCACCCTACCCTGCGTTATCCTGGGTGGTTAACCCTCCCTACCCTGGGTTATCCTGGGTGGTTACCCCTTCCTACCCTGGGTTATAACGGGTGGTTAACACTCCCTACCCTGGGTTATCCTGGGTGGTTAACCCTCCCTCCCCTGGGTTATCCTGGGTGGCTCACACTCACTACCCTGGGTTATCCTGGGTGGTTAACACTTACTACCCTGGGTTATCCTGGGTGGTTAACACTCACTACCCTGGGTTATCCTGGGTGTTAACACTCCCTACCCTGGGTTATCCTGGGTGGTTAACCCTTCCTACCCTGGGTTATCCTGGGTGGTTAACCCTCCCTACCCTGGGTTATCCTGGGTGGGTAGCCCTCCCTACCCTGGGTTATCCTGGGTTATCCTGGGTGGTTAACCCTCCCTACCCTGGGTTATCCTGGGTGGTTAACACTCCCTACCCTGGGTTATCCTGGGTGTTAACCCTCCCTACCCTGGGTTATCCTGGGTGGTTAACCCACCCTACCCTAGGTTATCCTGGGTGGTTAACCCACCCTACCCTGGGTTATCCTGGGTGGTTAACCCACCCTACCCTGGATTACCCTGGGTGTTAACACTCCCTACCCTTGGTTATCCTGGGTGGTTAACCCACCCTACCCTGGGTTATCCTGGGTGGTTAACCCTCCCTACCCTGGGTTATCCTGGGTGGGTAACACTCCCTACCCTGGGTTATCCTGGGTGGTTAACCCTCCCTACCCTGGGTTATCACGGGTGGTTAACACTCCCTACCCTCGGTTATCCTGGGTGGTTAACCCTCCTTACCCTGGGTTATCCTGGGTGGTTAACACTCCCTACCCTGGGTTATCCTGGGTGGTTAACTCACGCTTTCTCTGGGTTATCCTGGGTGGTTAACCCTCCCTACCCTGTGTTATCCTGTGTGGTTAACACTCCGTACCGTGGGTTATCCTGGGTGGTTAACACTCACTACCCTCGGTTATCCTGGGTGGTTAACCCTCCCTACCCTGGGTTATCCTGGGTGATTAGCACTCCCTACCCTGGGTTATCCTGGGTGGTTAACACTCCCTGCCTTAGGTTATCCTGTCTGGTTAACACTCCCTACCCTGTTTTATCCTGGGTGGTTAACACTCCCTACCCTGGGTTATCTTGGGTGGTTAACACTCCCTACCCTGGGTTATCCTGGGTGGTTAACACTCCCTACCCTGGGTTATCCTGGGTGGTAAACACTCCCTGCCCTAGGTTATCCTGTCTGGTTAACACTCCCTACCCTGGGTTATCCTGGGTGGTTAACACTCCCTACCCTGGGTTATCCTGGGTGGTTAACACTCCCTACCCTGTGTTATCCTGGGTGGTTAACACTCCCCTACCCTTGGTTATCCTGGGTGGTTAACACTCACTACCCTCGGTTATCCTGGGTGGTTAACACTCCCTACCCTGGGTTATCTTGGGTGGCTAACACTCACTGCCCTGGGTTATCCTGGGTGGTTAACACTCCCTACCCTGGGTTATCCTGGGTGGTTAACACTCCCTACCCTCGGTTATCCTGGGTGGTTAACACTCCGTACCCTGGGTTATCCTGGGTGGCTAACCCTCCCTACCCTGGGTTATCCCGGGTGGCGCTAACACTCACTACCCTGGGTTATCTTGGGTGCTAACACTCACTACCCTGGGTTATCCTGGGTGGCTAACACTCCCTACCCTGGGTTATCCTGGGCGGCTAAAACTCCCTACCCTGGGTTATCCTGGGTGGTTAACCCTCTCTACCCTGGATTATCCTGGGTGGTTAACACTCCCTACCCTGGGTTATCCTGGGTGGTTAACACTCCCTACCCTGGGTTATCCTGGGCGGTTAACACTCCCTACCCTGGGTTATCCTGGGTGGTTAACACTCACTGCCCTGGGTTATCTTGGGTGGCTAACACTCACTACCCTGGGTTATCCTGGGTGGTTAACACTCCCTACCCTGGGTTATCCTGGGCGGTTAACACTCCCTACCCTGGGTTATCCTGGGCGGCTAACACTCCCTACCCTGGGTTATCCTTGGTGGTTAACCCTCTCTGCCCTGGATTATCCTGGGTGGTTAACACTCCCTACCCTGGGTTATCCTGGGTGGTTAACTCTCCCTACCTTGGGTTATCCTGGGCGGTTAACACTCCCTACCCTGGGTTATCCTGGGTGGTTAACACTCACTACCCTGGGTTATCCTGGGTGGCTAACACTCACTACCCTGGGTTATCCTGGGTGGTTAACACTCCCTTCCCTGGGTTATCCTGGGCGGTTAACACTCCCTACCCTGGGTTATCCTGGGTGGTTAACACTCACTACCCTGGGTTATCTTGGGTGGCTAACACTCACTACCCTGGGTTATCCTGGGTGGTTAACACTCCCTACCCTGGGTTATACTGGGTGGTTAACACTCCCTACCCTGGGTTATCCGGGGTGGTTAACACTCCCTACCCTGGGTTATCCTGGGTGGTTAACACTCACTACCCTGGGTTATCTTGGGTGGCTAACACTCACTACCCTGGGTTATCCTGGGTGGTTAACACTCCCTACCCTGGGTTATCCTGGGTGGTTAACACTCACTACCCTGGGTTATCTTGGGTGGCTGACACTCACTGCCCTGGGTTATCCTGGGTGGTTAACACTCCCTACCCTGGGTTATCCTGGGTGGTTAACACTCCCTACCCTCGGTTATCCTGGGTGGTTAACACTCCGTACCCTGGGTCATCCTGGGTGGCTAACACTCCCTACCCTGGGTTATCCTGGGTGGTTAACACTCCGTACCCTGGGTCATCCTGGGTGGCTAACCCTCCCTACCCTGGGTTATCCCGGGTGGCGCTAACACTTGAAGTTCTACCAATAAAGATCGAGAACCAAAACCTAGTCATTGTGGTTGTATACAAGCCACCAGATGCAACCTCACAACAGTTCAAGGAACAGCTACTGAAAATTGATTACTGTTTGGAAAACCTTCCAGCTCCATCCCCAAACATCTTACTGCTTGGTGATTTCAACCTAAGGCATACAAAATGGAAGAATGTAGCAAATAATGTTATAGCTGAAACAATCCCCGGAGGTAGCGCAGATGAAAGGTCACACACACATGAGCTACTAAGTCTCTGCGAAAAACACACCTTAAGCCAGCAGATAGTGGAGCCAACAAGACTAGAAAACACACTTGACCTTATCTTCACAAATAATGAGGACCTGATAAGAGACATAAGAATATCAAAAACAACTAATTCCGATCACAACCTAATCGAAGTCCAGACATACATGCATAGGGGTCCTGATCAGCAGAACGCATGTACCTGTGAAGGTGTCTTCACAAAATACAATTTCAACAACAAGAACATCAACTGGGACCAGGTAAACCATGTCCTAAACGAAACATGTTGGGAAGATGTCTTAAATGACATGGATCCAAACCAGTGCCTTGAAAGGATCAACTTCCTGGTAGCCGAAGCATGTTCTAGGCATATTCCCCTAAGAAAGAAGAAGAGCAGGAGTAAACTGGAGAGAAAAAGACGCTCCCTCTACAGAAGACGACGAAGAGTCACTGAGCTCCTCAGGAGTGCTAGAATATCTGATACACGAAAGGAGGCGCTGACCAGGGAAGTGGAAACTATCGAACTTAAGCTAAATGACTCTTACAGGAACCAGGAGAGGCAGGAGGAGCTTAAAGCTATTAGTGAAATTGAAAGAAATTCAAAATATTTCTTTTCATATGCAAAAAACAAGGCAAATACCACATCTAGTATCGGGCCCTTACTCAGACAGGATGGGACTTACACAGACAGGATGGGACTTACACAGATGACAACAAGGAAATGAGTGAAATAATGAAATCCCAGTACGACTCTGTGTTTAGTGAACCACTAATCGGTCTGAGGATCGACGACCCAAATGATTTCTTCATGAATGAGCCTCAAAACTCCATAAATGTATGCCAGATTTCCGACATTACCCTAACTCCGATAGATTTCGAAAAAGCCATTGACAACATGCCTATGCACTCAGCCCCGGGCCCAGACTCGTGGAACTCTGTTTTCATTAAGAACTGCAAGAAACCCCTCTCGCGTGCCCTAAGTACACTATGGAGGAGGAGCTTGGACATGGGTGAAATTCCAGTCACTTAAAACAACGGATATAGCCCCACTCCATAAAGGTGGCAGCAAAGCATTAGCTAAGAACTATAGACCAATAGCTCTGACGTCCCACATCATAAAAATCTTTGAAAGAGTGCTAAGAAGCAGGATTGCAAATCACCTGGATTCCCAAAATCTGCACAATCCAGGGCAACATGGGTTCAGGGCAGGTCGCTCCTGCCTCTCACAACTACTGGATCACTATGACATGGCCTTGGATGCACTGGAAGAAAATCAGAATGCAGATGTAATATACACAGACTTTGCAAAAGCATTTGACAAGTGCGATCATGGCGTAATAGCCCATAAAATACGTGCTAAAGGAATAACTGGGAAAGTGGGGAGATGGATCTTCAACTTCCTAACAAATCGAACACAAAGAGTAGTGGTCAACAGAGTTAAATCGGAGGCTGCCATAGTGAAGAGCTCTGTTCCACAAGGCACAGTACTCGCCCCCATCTTATTCCTTATCCTCATATCAGACATAAACAGAGATATACACCACAGCACCGTATCATCCTTTGCGGATGATACTAGGATCTGCATGAGGCTGTCATCTGCTGAGGACGCGGTTAACCTCCAAGAAGATATAAACAAAGTTTTCCAGTGGGCAACGGTAAACAATATGATGTTCAATGAGGACAAATTCCAACTACTCCGTTATGGAAAACTGGAGGAGATAATAACTAGAACAGAGTATACTACTGACTCCGGCCATACAATAGAGCGGAAAAATAATGTAAGGGACCTGGGAGTAGTAATGTCTGAGGATCTCACTTTCAAGGATCACAACAGTGCCACGATCGCACGTGCAAAGAAAATGATAGGATGGATAATGAGAACTTTCAAAACGAGAGATGCCAAGCCAATGATGATCCTTTTCAAATCACTTGTTCTCTCTAGGCTAGAATACTGCTGTACATTAACATCTCCATTCAAAGCAGGTGAAATCGCAGATCTAGAGAGTGTACAGAGATCCTTTACTGCACGTATAAGTTCTGTCAAGCACCTTAACTACTGGGAACGCTTGGAAGCACTTGACTTGTACTCGTTGGAACGCAGGAGGGAGAGATATATCATAATCTACACTTGGAAAATCTTGGAAGGAATGGTCCCAAATCTGCACACAGAAATCACTCCCTACGAAAGTAAAAGACTGGGCAGGCGATGCAAAATGCCCCCAATAAAAAGTAGGGGCGCCATTGGTGTACTAAGGGAAAACACCATAAGTGTCCGGGGCCCAAAACTGTTCAACAGCCTCCCATCAAGCATTAGGGGAATTGCCAATAAACCCCTGGCTGCCTTCAAGAGAGAGCTGGACAGATACCTAAAGTCAGTGCCGGATGAGCCGGGCTGTGGCTCGTACGTTGGACTGCGTGCGGCCAGCAGTAACAGCCTAGTTGATAAGGCCCTGATCCATCGGGAGGCCTGGTCATGGACCGGGCCGCGGGGGCGTTGATCCCCGGAATAACCTCCAGGTAACCTCCAGATAATCCTGGGTTATCTTGGGTGGCTAACACTCACTACCCTGGGTTATCCTGGGTGGCTAACACTCCCTACCATGGGTTATCCTGGGTGGCTAACACTCCCTACCCTGGGTTATCCTGGGTGGCTAACACTCCCTACCCTGGGTTATCCTGGGTGGCTAACACTCCCCACCCTGGGTTATCCTGGGTGGCTAACACTCCCTACCCTGGGTTATCCTGGGTGGCTAACACTCCCTACCCAGGGTTATCCTGGGTGGCTAACACTCCCTACCCTGGGTTATCCTGGGTGGCGCTAACACTCCCAACCTTCGGTTATCCTGGATGGCTAACCCTACCTACCCTGGGTTATCCTGGGTGGCTAACACTCCCTACCCTGGGTTATCCTGGGTGGATAACATTCCCTACCCTGGGTTATCCTGGGTGGCTAACACTCCCTACATTGGGTTATCCTGGGTGGCTAACACTCCCTACACTGGGTTATCCTGGGTGGCTAACCCTCCCTACCCTGGGTTATCCTGGGTGTTAACTCTCCCTACCCAGGGTTATCCTGGGTGGTTAACACTCCCTACCCTGGGTTATCCTGAGTGGTTAACACTCACTACCCAGGGTTATCCTGGGAGGTTAACACTCCCTACCCTGGGTAATCCTGGTTGGTTAACACTCACTACCCTTGGTTATCCTGGGTGGTTAACACTCACTACCCTTGGTTATCCTGGGAGGTTAACACTCCCTACCCTGGGTTATCCTGGGTGGTTAACACTCGCTACCCTTGGTTATCCTGGGTGGTTAACACTCCCTACCCTGGGTTATTCTGGGTGGTTAACCTTCCCTATCCTGGGTTATCCTGGGTGGTTAACCCTTCCTACCCTGGGTTATCCTGGGTGTTAACCCTCCCTAACCTGGGTAATCCTGGGTGGTTAACACTCCCTACCCTGGGTTATCCTGGGTGGTTAACACTCACTACCCTCGGTTATCCTGGGTGGTTAACACTCCCTACCCTGGGTTATCCTAGGTGGTTAACCCTCCCTGCCCTGGGTTATGCTGGGTGGTTAACCCTCCCTACCCTGGGTTATCCTGGGTGGTTAACCCTCCCTACCCTGGGTTATCCTGGGTGTTAACCCTCCCTACCCTGGGTTATCCTGGGTGGTTAACCCTCCCTACCCTGGGTTATCCTGGGTGGTTAACCCTCCCTACCCTGGGTTATCTTGGGTGGTTAACCCTCCCTACCCTGGGTTATCCTGGGTGGTTAACCCTCCCTTCCCTGGGTTATCCGAGGTGGTTAACACTCCCTACCCTCGGTTATCCTGGGTGGTTAACACTCCATACCCTGGGTTATCCCGGGTGGCGCTAACACTCCCTACCCTGGGTTATCCTGGGTGGCTAACACTCCCTACCCTGGGTTATCTTGGGTGGCTAACACTCACTACCCTGGGTTATCCTGGGTGGCTAACACTCCCTACCCTGGGTTATCCTGGGTGGCTAACACTCCCTACCCTGGGTTATCCTGGGTGGCTAACACTCCCTACCCTGGGTTATCCTGGGTGGCTAACACTCCCTACCCTGGGTTATCCTGGGTGGCTAACACTCCCTACTCTGGGTTATCCTGGGTGGCTAGCACTCCCTACCCTGGATTATCCTGGGTGGTTAACACTCCCTATCCTGGGTTATCCTGGGTGACTAACACTCCCTACCCTGGGTTATCCTGGGTGGATAACACTCCCTACCCTTGGGTATCCTGGGTCGCTAGCACTCCCTACCCTGGATTATCCTGGGTGGCTAACACTCGCTACCCTGAGTTATCCTGGGTATCAAACACTCCCTACCCTGGGTTATCCTGGGTGGCTAAGACTCCCTACCCTGGGTTATCCTGGGTGGCTAACACTCCCTACCCTGGGTTATCCTGGGTGGCTAACACTCCCTACCCTGGGTTATCCTGGGTGGCTAGCTCTCCCTACCCTGGGTTATCCTGGGTATCTAACACTCCCTACCCTGGGTTATCCTGGGTGGCTAGCACTCCCTACCCTGGGTTATCCTGGGTATCTAAGACTCCCTACCCTGGGTTATCCTGGGTGGCTAAGACTCCCTACCCTGAGTTATTCTGGGTGGCTAACACTCCCTGCCCTGGATAATCCTGGGTGGCTAACACTCCCTACCCTGGGTTATCCTGGGTGGCTAACACTCCCTACCCTGGGGTATCCTGGGTGGCTAGCACTCCCTACCCTGGGTTTTCCTGGGTGGCTAACACTCCCTACCCTGGGTTATCCTGGGTGGCTAGCACTCCCTATCCTGGATTATCCTGGGTGGCTAACACTCCCTACCCTGGGTTATCCTGGGTGGCTAACGCTTCCTACCCTTGGTTATCCTGGGTGGCTAACACTCCCTACCCTGGGCTATCCTGGGTGGCTAACACTTCCTACCCTTGGTTATCCTGGGTGGCTAACTCTCCCTACTCTGGGTTATCCTGGGTGGTTAACACTCCCTACCCTGGGTTATCCTGGGTATCTAACCCTCCCCAGGGCTAAAAATACCAACAAAATCTTATCTTACAAATAGCTAAACACACACAGTGGAGACGCTGTGTGTGCCGCTAACAATTTTCAACACAAGGAAGAGGCGGGGGCCAGGAGCTACGACTCGACCCCTGCAACCACAAATAGGTACACACACACACACGCTGTTATGAACCAGCAAGCGAAAATAAACCGTGTGTACAAAACATGACCTGAAAACAGAACGCGTCTAGATTGGCCATCATTATTGAGCTTAATCTTGGGTTATAGGTATCAAATCCTTTAATTATATCAGAAATAGCTTCCAAACCTCCTGGATCAGTGAAGGTATTAAACACCACAACGTTTTGACCCTGTTATACCCTACCAGATATTTTTAAATATTATAATTGATAATAATAATAATAATAATAATAATAATAATAATAATAATAATAATAATAATAATATACCAATAACGCTTAACTCTTCCCAACTTGAAACATTACTTACTCAAAATATTCACTGAATTATTTCGAGACGTAAAGCGCCTCTGAATGCCCTCTCCTCACTTAGCGACGTACTCGTTTACCGACAACTCGGACTTACGACGGACTCTGACCAGTATTAATACCTAAATATAGTATAATGGAGCTGATTTCTTTTATATTATGGTGCAAAGGTGACACTAAAACAATATCAAAGATGGTTGACACAAACCCACTACCATTATAGTATGTTCCTCACTTAGCGACGAATTCGCTTAACGAGGAATTAGCTTTTGAACAGAACTCCGTCGTTAAGTGAGGCGAGATTGTAATTCCTTATGATCATGAACCTTGGAATACCGTCTCAGAGATTGTGGTCCAGTGATGAAGGTGAAATGCCAGCACAACGTATCCATCCACTTGCTGCCCACTACTAGTTATCCATCCACTTGCTGCCCACTACCAGTTATCCATCCACTTGTTGCCCACTGCCAGTTATCCATCCACTTGCTGCCCACTACTAGTTATCCATCCACTTGTTGCCCACTACCAATTATCCATCCACTTGCTGCCCACTACCAGTTATCCATCCACTTGTTGCCCACTACCAGTTATCCATCCACTTGCTGCCCACTACTAGTTATCCATCCACTTGCTGCCCACTACCAGTTATCCATCCACTTGCTGCCCACTACCAGTTATCCATCCACTTGCTGCCCACTACCAGTTATCCATCCACTTGCAGCCCACTACTAGTTATCCATCCACTTGCTGCCCACTACCAGTTATCCATCCACTTGCTGCCCACTACCAGTTATCCATCCACTTGCTGCCCACTACTAGTTATCCATCCACTTGCTGCCCACTACTAGTTATCCATCCACTTGCTGCCCACTACCAGTTATCCATCCACTTGTTGCCCACTACCAGTTATCCATCCACTTGTTGCCCACTACCAGTTATCCATCCACTTGCTGCCCACTACCAGTTATCCATCCACTTGCTGCCCACTACTAGTTATCCATCCACTTGCTGCCCACTACCAGTTATCCATCCACTTGCTGCCCACTACCAGTTATCCATCCACTTGCTGCCCACTACTAGTTATCCATCCACTTGCTGCCCACTACCAGTTATCCATCCACTTGCTGCCCACTACCAGTTATCCATCCACTTGCTGCCCACTACTAGTTATCCATCCACTTGCTACCCACTACCAGTTATCCATCCACTTGCTGCCCACTACCAGTTATCCATCCACTTGCTGCCCACTACCAGTTATCCATCCACTTGTTGCCCACTACTAGTTATCCATCCACTTGCTGCCAACTACCAGTTATCCATCCACTTGCTGCCCACTACCAGCTATCCATTCACTTGTTGCCCACTACCAGTTATCCATCCACTTGCTGCCCACTTCCAGTTATCCATCCACTTGCTGCCCACTACCAGCTATCCATTCACTTGTTGCCCACTACCAGTTATCCATCCACTTGCTGCCCACTCCCAGTTATTCATCCATTTGCTGCCCACTACCAGGTATCCATCCGCTTGCTGCCCGCTACCAGTTATCCATCCACTTGCTGCCCACTACCAGTTATCCATCCACTTGCTGCCCACTACCAGTTATCCATCCGCTTGCTGCCCACTACCAGCTATCCATCCACTTGCTGCCCACTACCAGTTATCCATCCACTTGCTGCCCACTACCAGTTATCCATCCACTTGCTGCCCACTACTAGTTATCCATCCACTTGCTGCCCACTACCAGTTATCCATCCACTTGCTGACCACTACCAGTTATCCATCCACTTGCTGCCCACTACCAGTTATCCATCCACTTGCTACCCACTACCAGTTATCCATCCACTTGCTGCCCACTACCAGTTATCCATCCACTTGCTGCCCACTACCAGTTATCCATCCACTTGTTGCCCACTACTAGTTATCCATCCACTTGCTGCCCACTACCAGTTATCCATCCACTTGCTGCCCACTACCAGCTATCCATTCACTTGTTGCCCACTACCAGTTATCCATCCACTTGCTGCCCACTACCAGTTATCCATCCACTTGCTGCCCACTACCAGCTATCCATCCACTTGTTGCCCACTACCAGTTATCCATCCACTTGCTGCCCACTACTAGTTATCCATCCACTTGCTGCCCACTACCAGCTATCCATCCACTTGCTGCCCACTACCTGTTATCCATCCACTTGCTGCCCACTACTAGTTATCCATCCACTTGCTGCCCACTACCAGTTATCCATCCACTTGCTGCCCACTACCAGTTATCCATCCACTTGCTGCCCACTACCAGTTATCCATCCACTTGCTGCCCACTACTAGTTATCCATCCACTTGCTACCCACTACCAGTTATCCATCCACTTGCTGCCCACTACCAGTTATCCATCCACTTGCTGCCCACTACCAGTTATCCATCCACTTGTTGCCCACTACTATTTATCCATCCACTTGCTGCCCACTACCAGTTATCCATCCACTTGCTGCCCACTACCAGCTATCCATTCACTTGTTGCCCACTACCAGTTATCCATCCACTTGCTGCCCACTACCAGTTATCCATCCACTTACTGCCCACTACCAGCTATCCATTCACTTGTTGCCCACTACCAGTTATCCATCCACTTGCTGCCCACTCCCAGTTATTCATCCATTTGCTGCCCACTACCAGGTATCCATCCGCTTGCTGCCCTCTACCAGTTATCCATCCACTTGCTGCCCACTACCAGTTATCCATCCACTTGCTGCCCACTACCAGTTATCCATCCACTTGCTGCCCACTACCAGTTATCCATCCACTTGTTGCCCACTACTAGTTATCCATCCACTTGCTGCCCACTACCAGTTATCCATCCACTTGCTGCCCACTACCAGCTATCCATTCACTTGTTGCCCACTACCAGTTATCCATCCACTTGCTGCCCACTCCCAGTTATTCATCCATTTGCTGCCCACTACCAGGTATCCATCCGCTTGCTGCCCGCTACCAGTTATCCATCCACTTGCTGCCCACTACCAGTTATCCATCCACTTGCTGCCCACTACCAGTTATCCATCCACTTGCTGCCCACTCCCAGTTATCCATCCACTTGCTGCCCACTACCAGTTATCCATCCACTTGCTGCCCACTACCAGCTATCCATTCACTTGTTGCCCACTACCAGTTATCCATCCACTTGCTGCCCACTCCCAGTTATTCATCCATTTGCTGCCCACTACCAGTTATCCATCCGCTTGCTGCCCGCTACCAGTTATCCATCCACTTGCTGCCCACTACCAGGTATCCATCCGCTTGCTGCCCGCTACCAGTTATCCATCCACTTGCTGCCCACTACCAGGTATCCATCCGCTTGCTGCCCACTACCAGTTATCCATCCACTTGCTGCCCACTACCAGTTATCCATCCACTTGCTGCCCACTACCAGTTATTCATCCACTTGCTGCCCACTCCCAGTTATTCATCCATTTGCTGCTCACTACCAGTTATCCATCCACTTGCTGCCCACTACCAGTTATCCATCCACTTGCTGCCCACTACCAGTTATCCATCCACTTGCTGCCCACTACCAGTTATCCATCCACTTGCTGCCCACTACCAGTTATCCATCCACTTGCTGCCCACTACCAGTTATCCATCCACTTGCTGCCCACTACCAGTCACCATCCACTTGCTGTCCACTACCAGCCACCCATCCACTTGCTGTCCACTACCAGCCACCCATCCACTTGCTACCCAACTTACACCTATTCTCTCTGCTGACAACAACAACTTCTGTCACCTGCTACCATAATCTACCCTCACTCAACACTATTATCAAGAGCAGCCTTGATGACTGCCAATAAACTCTCACTTAATATAGACAAAATCTTCAACATTATGTTTGAGAGTATAGCAAGTAAGGTCCAGCTAAACATTACGTTTAACATCGATATTGCTAAACATAATAAGGGAAACCCATATCCAACACTTAAGTATCTAAAACATCTTGGATCGCGTCAAAAATACGTCACTATGTACCACAAACACTACTAGTTATACTGTTAACTATGCTAGACAACACACCTGCTCACTGTACCTACTCACAGTACCTACTCACTGTACAAAACATCCACTGGTACTACTGTGCCACCTGTATTTACGGTCAAATCATTGACAATATTTATCCCCAACTGAAGCAGTGTCTTCCCAGCTACAACGGGACACACAGACATCATCCTGGACACAAACATCTCTGTGGCAGTGTCTTCCCAGCTACAACGGGACACACAGACATCATCCTGGACACAAACATCTCTGTGGCAGTGTCTTCCCAGCTACAACGGGACACACAGACATCATCCTGGACACAAACATCTCTGTGGCAGTGTCTTCCCAGCTACAACGGGACACACAGACATCATCCTGGACACAAACATCTCTGTGGCAGTGTCTTCCCAGCTACAACGGGACACACAGACATCATCCTGGACACAAACATCTCTGTGACAGTGTCTTCCCAGCTACAACGTCATCCTGGACACAAACATCTCTGTGGCAGTGTCTTCCCAGCTACAACGGGACACACAGACATCATCCTGGACACGTGACAGTGTCAGCTACAACGGGACACACAGACATCATCCTGGACACAAACATCTCTGTGGCAGTGTCTTCCCAGCTACAACGGGACACACAGACATCATCCTGGACACAAACATCTCTGTGGCAGTGTCTTCCCAGCTACAACGGGACACACAGACATCATCCTGGACACAAACATCTCTGTGGCAGTGTCTTCCCAGCTACAACACACACAGACATCATCCTGGACACAAACATCTCTGTGGCAGTGTCTTCCCAGCTACAACGGGACACACAGACATCATCCTGGACACAAACATCTCTGTGGCAGTGTCTTCCCAGCCACAACGGGACACACAGACATCATCCTGGACACAAACATCTCTGTGGCAGTGTCTTCCCAGCTACAACGGGACACAGAGACATCATCCTGGACACAAACATCTCTGTGGCAGTGTCTTCCCAGCTACAACGGGACACACAGACATCATCCTGGACACAAACATCTCTGTGACAGTGTCTTCCCAGCTACAACGGGACACAGACATCATCCTGGATACAAACATCTCTGTGGCAGTGTCTTCCCAGCTACAACGGGACACACACACATCATCCTGGACACAAACATCTCCGTGACAGTGTCTTCCCAGCTACAACGGGACACACAGACATCATCCTGGACACAAACATCTCTGTGGCAGTGTCTTCCCAGCTACAACGGGACACAGAGACATCATCCTGGACACAAACATCTCTGTGGCAGTGTCTTTCCAGCCACAACGGGACACACAGACATCATCCTGGACACAAACATCTCTGTGGCAGTGTCTTCCCAGCTACAACGGGACACAGAGACATCATCCTGGACACAAACATCTCTGTGGCAGTGTCTTCCCAGCTACAACGGGACACACAGACATCATCCTGGACACAAACATCTCTGTGACAGTGTCTTCCCAGCTACAACGGGACACACAGACATCATCCTGGACACAAACATCTCTGTGACAGTGTCTTCCCAGCTACAACGGGACACACAGACATCATCCTGGACACAAACATCTCTGTGGCAGTGTCTTCCCAGCTACAACGGGACACACAGACATCATCCTGGACACAAACATCTCTGTGGCAGTGTCTTCCCAGCTACAACGGGACACACAGACATCATCCTGGACACAAACATCTCTGTGGCAGTGTCTTCCCAGCTACAACGGGACACACAGACATCATCCTGGACACAAACATCTCTGTGGCAGTGTCTTCCCAGCTACAACGGGACACACAGACATCATCCTGGACACAAACATCTCTGTGGCAGTGTCTTCCCAGCCACAACGGGACACACAGACATCATCCTGGACACAAACATCTCTGTGGCAGTGTCTTCCCAGCTACAACGGGACACAGAGACATCATCCTGGACACAAACATCTCTGTGGCAGTGTCTTCCCAGCTACAACGGGACACACAGACATCATCCTGGACACAAACATCTCTGTGACAGTGTCTTCCCAGCTACAACGGGACACAGACATCATCCTGGATACAAACATCTCTGTGGCAGTGTCTTCCCAGCTACAACGGGACACACAGACATCATCCTGGACACAAACATCTCCGTGACAGTGTCTTCCCAGCTACAACGGGACACACAGACATCATCCTGGACACAAACATCTCTGTGGCAGTGTCTTCCCAGCTACAACGGGACACAGAGACATCATCCTGGACACAAACATCTCTGTGGCAGTGTCTTTCCAGCCACAACGGGACACACAGACATCATCCTGGACACAAACATCTCTGTGGCAGTGTCTTCCCAGCTACAACGGGACACAGAGACATCATCCTGGACACAAACATCTCTGTGGCAGTGTCTTCCCAGCTACAACGGGACACACAGACATCATCCTGGACACAAACATCTCTGTGACAGTGTCTTCCCAGCTACAACGGGACACACAGACATCATCCTGGACACAAACATCTCTGTGACAGTGTCTTCCCAGCTACAACGGGACACACAGACATCATCCTGGACACAAACATCTCTGTGGCAGTGTCTTCCCAGCTACAACGGGACACACAGACATCATCCTGGACACAAACATCTCTGTGACAGTGTCTTCCCAGCTACAACGGGACACACAGACATCATCCTGGACACAAACATCTCTGTGGCAGTGTCTTCCCAGCCACAACGGGACACACAGACATCATCCTGGACACAAACATCTCTGTGGCAGTGTCTTCCCAGCTACAACGGGACACACAGACATCATCCTGGACACAAACATCTCTGTGGAAGTGTCTTCCCAGCCACAACGGGACACACAGACATCATCCTGGACACAAACATCTCTTTGGCAGTGTCTTCCCAGCTACAACGGGACACACAGACATCATCCTGGACACAAACATCTCTGTGGCAGTGTCTTCCCAGCTACAACGGGACACACAGACATCATCCTGGACACAAACATCTCTGTGGCAGTGTCTTCCCAGCTACAACGGGACTCACAGACATCATCCTGGACACAAACATCTCTGTGGCAGTGTCTTCCCAGCTACAACGGGACACACAGACATCATCCTGGACACAAACATCTCCATGACATCCCTCGTGTCAGGATACATCTCTTCAAAAATTTAATATACATATAAGGGCCCGAAATCTGGAAGTCTCGGCCAGAAATCTCCAGAAGCAGTAGCTCAACTAGCAGTTTTAAACTGGTCACCCATCCAATTACTACCCAGCACAATACAATGGAGTTAAGTTCTCCAAACTTTAACAATGTTAAATAACGGTTTTTAGTGGTTATAGGAGCATTATTAGGATAAAACCGACGTAATTATGTGACACAGTTACCATAAACGTAAATCCCATTGAGTTAGGTTAGGTTAGTTTACGTTAAGTTAGGGAACGTTAGGTTAGTTTACGTTACTTTACGTTAAGTTAGGGAACGTTAGGTTAGTTTACGTTACTTTACGTTAAGTTAGGGAACGTTACGTTACGTTACTTTACGTTAGGTTAGTTTACGTTACTTTACGTTAAGTTAGGGAACGTTAGGTTAGTTTACGTTACTTTACGTTAAGTTAGGGAACGTTACGTTACGTTACTTTACGTTAGGTTAGTTTACGTTACTTTACGTTAAGTTAGGGAACGTTAGGTTACGTTACTTTACGTTAAGTTAGGGAACGCTAGGTTACGTTACTTTACGTTAAGTTAGGGAACGTTAGGTTACGTTACTTTACGTTAAGTTAGGGAACGTTAGGTTACGTTACTTTACGTTAAGTTAGGGAACGTTAGGTTACGTTACTTTACGTTAAGTTAGGGAACGTTAGGTTAGTTTACGTTAGGTTAGGGAACGTTACGTTAGGTTAGGGAACGTTAGGTTACGTTAGTTTACGTTAAGTTAGGGAACGTTAGGTTACGTTACTTTACGTTAAGTTAGGGAACGTTAGGTTAGGTTAGTTTACGTTAGGTTAGGGAACGTTAGGTTAGGTTACGTTTGGTTACGTTGCTTTACGTTACTTTACGTTAGGTTAGGTTTACCGGGGGTTTACCTGGAGACGGTTTCGGGGGTCAACGCCCCCGCGGCTCGGTCTGATACCAGGCGTTATGGTGGATCAGGGTCTGATCAACCAGGCTGTTACGCAAACTGACGTACAAAGCACAGCCTGGTTGGTCAGGTACTGACTTTAGGTGCCTGTCCAGTGCCTTCTTGAAGACAGTCAGGGGTCTATTGGTAATCCCCCTTATAAGAACATAAGAACATAAGAACGAAGGAACACTGCAGAAGGCCTACTGGCCCATGCGAGGCAGGTCCAAGTCCCTACCGGCTTAAGCCAATGCACCCAACCTAGTCAGGTCAGGTCACATTGACTTAAGGGAGGAACACGGCAACCGACCTGTTAGCACAAGCTATCAGGTCCAACTCACACCCACCCACATCTACTCATGTATTTATCCAACCTATTTTTAAAGCTACACAACGTTCTGGCCTCTATAACGGTACTTGGGAGTTTGTTCCACTCATCCACAACTCTATTACCAAACCAGTACTTTCCTATATCCCTCCTGAATCTGAATTTTTCCAACTTAAAACCATTGCTGCGAGTCCTGTCTAGGCTAGATATTTTCAGCACACTATTTACATCCCCTTTATTTATTCCTGTCTTCCACTTATAAACCTCAATCATATCCCCCCTAATTCTACGTCTTTCTAGAGAGTGCAGTTTCAGGGCCCTTAGTCTATCCTCATAGGGAAGGTTTCTGATACATGGGATCATCTTTGTCATCCTCCTTTGTACATTTTCCAGAGAATTTATATCCATTCTGTAATACGGTGACCAAAACTGTGCAGCATAATCTAAATGAGGCCTAACCAAGGATGTATAGAGTTGAAGAACAACCTGAGGACTCCTATTATTTATGCTTCTTGATATGAAGCCAAGGATTCTATTAGCTTTATTGCGAACACTTATGCACTGTTGTCTTGGTTTCAGATTACTGCTAACCAGAACTCCTAAATCTTTTTCGCAATCCGTAATATTAAGATCTACATTATTTAGTTTATATGTGGCATGGTTATTGTCCTGTCCAACATTTAGAACTTTGCATTTGTCTATATTAAACTGCATCTGCCACTTCTCCGACCACTGCATCAGTCTATTCAAATCTTCCTGGAGTGCTCGAATGTCCTCGTCAGAATGAATTCGACGGCCTATTTTGGTGTCATCGGCAAACTTGCCGATGTCGCTCTTTATGCCCTCATCTATGTCGTTTATGTAGATTGTGAACAGCAGGGGGCCCAACACTGACCCCTGTGGAACACCGCTCGTGACGCTTCCCCACTCTGATTTCTCCCCATTTATGCAAACTCTCTGCTGCCTATTTGTCAACCATGCCTCTATCCAGGAAAAAATTTCTCCTCCTATTCCATGTGCTTTAATTTTCCTCAATAGTCTCTGATGTGGGACCCTGTCAAAAGCCTTACTGAAGTCCATATACACAATATCATATTCATTACCATGATCTACCTCCTCAAATACCTTAGTGAAAAAAGTTAATAAATTCGTAAGGCAGGAACGCCCCTTTGTAAAACCATGCTGAGATTCGTTGATTAATTTATGCTTTTCAAGGTGGCTACGAACTGCCTCGGCAATTATTGATTCCATAAATTTTCCCACTATGGAGGTTAGGCTTATTGGTCTATAGTTCGAAGCTAAGGACCTGTCACCTGTTTTGAAAATAGGTATCACATTTGCCATTTTCCACTTATCTGGCACCATGCCAGTTTGTAGTGATATGTTGAAAAGATTAGCCAAAGGTGTGCTAAGCTCCTCTTTACATTCCTTTAGAACCCTTGCATACAGTTCATCAGGGCCTGGGGATTTGTTAGGTTTTAATTTATCTATTTGCCTAAGGACCATGTCACTTGTGACCCTAATAGTGCACAGTTTATTATCGTCCTGTTCTACATAATTTATCATTACTGGAATATCGCTGGTATCCTCCTGTGTAAAAACTGAGAGGAAGTATGTGTTAAAAATTCTACACATTTCCTTATCACTGTCAGTGAGCTGACCCGAGGAACTTTTGAGTGGGCCTATCTTGTCCCTGATCTTACTTCTGTATACCTGAAAGAATCCTTTTGGGTTAGTCTTCGATTCTCTTGCAACTTTAACCTCATAATCTCTATTTGCTTTTCTAATTCCCTTTTTTATTTCTCTCTTTAACTGAATATATCGATTTCTTAATTGCCCCTCTCCTCTTTTGATTTGCCTATATATGCCTCTCTTTTGACCAATCAGATATTTTAATCTATTGTTCATCCATTTAGGATCATTTTTGTTTGATCTGATTTCCCTATTTGGAACATAATTTGACTGAGCAGCTAGAACTATGCCCTGGAAAGCATCATATCGGCAACCATCACCACCTACCTGACCCCTAGTCAGGTCATTCCAGTTCAGCCCACCTAAGTAATTTTTCAGTCCTATGAAATCAGCCAAGCGAAAGTCAGGGACGGAGACTTGATTGCCATTATTAGGGGAATTCCATGATATGTTAAAACTGAGTGATTTGTGATCACTCTCCCCAAGCTCATCATTAACCTCAAGATTATTAATTAGTGTTTCCCTACTGGCAAGAACCAAGTCAAGGAGGTTATTTCCCCTAGTTGGCTCTGTCACAAACTGTTTTAAAAAACAATCCTGGATCGTATCAAGAAAGTCACCCGACTCTAAATTTCCTGTCAAATTGCTCCAGTCAATCTGTCTATAGTTGAAATCTCCCATTAGCACAACATTTTCGTATGTAGATGCCTTACGAATTTCGTCCCATAGAAGTTTACTGCACTCCCTATCAAGATTTGGGGCTGGGAGGCAGTTGAACAGTCTTGGTCCCCGGACACTTACTGTGTTGTCTCTCAGTGTACTCGTGGCACCTCTGCTTTTCATCGAGGGAATGTTGCATCTCCTGCCGAGGCTTTTGCTTTCATATGGAGTGATTTTCGTGTGCAGGTTTGGTACCAATCCCTCCAGGACCTTCCAAGTGTATATTATAATGTATCTCTCTCGCCTGCGTTCCAGGGAATACAGATCAAGGACCTTCAACAGTTCCCAGTAGTTTAGGTGCCTTATCGTGCTCATGTATACCGTGAAAGTTCTTTGTACATTCTCCAGGTCTGCAATGTCGCCAGCCTCAAAAGGGGCTGTTAGTGTACATCAGTATTCAAGTCTACAGGTTAATTTTTGTTAATTTAACACAAATACGAGGTGGTGGTGCCTGGTGGCAAAAGCTTTTGCTACGCACGCTGAGTGTCCGGGTTCGAGTCCCGGAGAGGGTAGAAACATTAGGCGTGTTTCCTTACACCGGTTGTCCAAGTTCGCCCATCAGTAAAATGGGTACCAGGGTGTTAGTGGACTGGTGTGGGTCACATCCTGGGTGTTAGTGGACTGGTGTGGGTCACATCCTGGGTGTTAGTGGACTGGTGTGGGTCACATCCTGGGTGTTAGTGGAATGGTTTGGGTCACATCCTGGGTGTTAGGAGACTGGTGTGGGTGGCATCCTGGGTGTTAGTGGACTGGTGTGGGTCACATCCTGGGTGTTAGTGGACTGGTGTGGGTGGCATCCTGGGTGTTAGTGGACTGGTGTGGGTCACATCCTGGGTGTTAGTGGACTGGTGTGGGTCACATCCTGGGTGTTAGTGGACTGGTGTGGGTCACATCCTGGGTGTTAGTGGACTGGTGTGGGTCACATCCCGGGTGTTAGTGGACTGGTGTGGGTCACATCCTGGGTGTTAGTGGACTGGTGTGGGTCACATCCTGGGTGTTAGTGGACTGGTGTGGGTCACATCCTGGGTGTTAATGGAATGGTGTGGGTCACATCCTGGGTGTTAGAGGACTGGTGTGGGTCACATCCTGGGTGTTAGTGGACAGGTGTGGGTCACATCCTGGGTGTTAGTGGACTGGTGTGGGTCACATCCTGCGTGTTAGAGGACAGGTGTGGGTCACATCCTGGGTGTTAGTGGACTGGTTTGGGTCACATCCTGGGTGTTAGTGGACAGGTGTGGGTCACATCCTGGGTGTTAGTGGACAGGTGTGGGTCACATCCAGGGTGTTAGTGGACTGGTGTGGGTCCCATCCTGGGTGTTAGTGGACAGGTGTGGATCACATCCTGGGTGTTAGTGGACAGGTGTGGGTCACATCCTTGGTGTTAGTGGACTGGTGTGGGTCGCATCCTTGGTGCTAGTGGACTGGTGTGGGTCGCATCCTGGGTATAAGTGGACTGGTGTGAGTCGCATCCTGGGTGTTAGTGGACTGGCGTGGGTCACATCCTGGGTGTTAGTGGACTGGTGTGGGTCGTATCCTGGGTGTTAGTGGACTGGTGTGGGTCACATCCTGGGAGTTAGTGGACTGGTGTGGGTCGCATCCTGGGTGTTAGTGGACTGGTGTGGGTGGCATCCTGGGTTTTAGTGGACTGGTGTGGGTGGCATCCTGGGTGTTAGTGGACTTGTGTGGGTCACATCCTTGGTGTTAGTGGACTGGTGTGGGTCGCATCGTGGGTGTTAGTGGACTGGTGTGGGTCACATCCTGGGTGTTAGTGGACTGGCGTGGGACACATCATGGATGTTAGTGGACTGGTGTGGGTCACATCCTGGGTGTTAGTGGACTGGTGTGGGTCACATCCTGGGTGTTAGTGAACTGGTGTGGGTCACATCCTGAGTGTTAGTGGATTGGTGTGGGTCACATCCTGGGTGTTAGTGGACTGGTGTGGGTCACATCCTGGGTGTTAGTGGACTGGTGTGGGTCGCATCCTGGGTGCTAGTGGACTAGTGTGGGTCCCATCCTGGGTGTTAGTGGACTGGTGTGGGTCACATCCTTGGTGTTAGTGGACTGGTGTGGGTCGCATCCTGGGTGTTAGTGGACTGGTGTGGGTCGCATCCTGGGTGTTAATGGACTGGTGTGGGTCACATCCTTGGTGTTAGTGGACTGGTGTGGGTCGCATCCTGGGTGTTAGTGGACTGGTGTGGGTCACAACCTGGGTGTTAGTGGACTGATGTGGGTCGTATCCTGGGTGTTAGTGGACTGGTGTGGGTCGCATCGTGGGTGTTAGTGGACTGGTGTGGGTCACATCCTGGGTGTTAGTGGACTGGCGTGGGACGCATCATGGGTGTTAGTGGACTGGTGTGGGTCACATCCTGGGTGTTAGTGGACTGGTGTGGGTCATATCTTGGGTGTTAGTGGACTGGTGTGGGTGGCATCCTGGGTGTTAGTAGACTGGTGTGGGATACATCCTGGGTGTTAGTGGACTGGTGTGGGTGGCATCCTGGGTGTTAGTGGAATGGTGTGGGTCGCATCCTGCGTGTTAGTGCACTGGTGTGGGTAACATCCTGGGTGTTAGTGGAATAGTGTGGGTCACATCCTGGGTGTTAGGTATGGGTGGCATCCTGGGTGTTAGTGGACTGGTGTGGGTCACATTCTGGGTGTTGGTGGACTGGTGTGGGTGGCCTCCTGGGTGTAAGTGGAATGGTGTGGGTCAGATCCTGGGTGTTAGTGGACTGGTGTGGGTCACATCCTGGGTGTTAGTGGACTGGTGTGGGTCACATCCTGGGAGTTAGTGGACTGGTGTGGGTCGCATCCTGGGTGTTAGTGGACTGGTGTGGGTGGCATCCTGGGTTTTAGTGGACTGGTGTGGGTGGCATCCTGGGTGTTAGTGGACTGGTGTGGGTCACATCCTTGGTGTTAGTGGACTGGTGTGGGTCGCATCGTGGGTGTTAGTGGACTGGTGTGGGTCACATCCTGGGTGTTAGTGGACTGGCGTGGGACTCATCATGGGTGTTAGTGGACTGGTGTGGGTCGCATCCTGGGTGTTAGTGGACTGGTGTGGGTCACAACCTGGGTGTTAGTGGACTGATGTGGGTCGTATCCTGGGTGTTAGTGGACTGGTGTGGGTCGCATCGTGGGTGTTAGGGGTCACATCCTGGGTGTTAATGGACTGGTGTGGGTCACATCCTGGTTTTTAGAGGACTGGTGTGGGTCACATCCTGGTTTTTAGAGGACTGGTGTGGGTCACATCCTTGGTGTTAGTGGACTTGTGTGGGTCACATCCTGGGTGTTAGTGGATTCGTGTGCGTCACATCCTGAGTGTTAGTGGACTGGAGTGGGTCACATCCTGGGTGTTAGTGGACTGGTGTGGGTCACATTCTGGGGGTTAGTGGACTGGTGTGGATCACATCCTGGGTGTTAGTGGACTGGTTTGGGTTACATCCTGGGTGTTAGTGGACTGGTGGGGGTCACATCCAGGGTGTTAGTGGACTGGTGTGGGTCATATCCTGGGTGTTAGTGGACTGGTGTGGGTCACATCCTGGCTGTTAGTGGACTGGTGGGGGTCACATCCAGGGTGTTAGTGGACTGTATGGGTCACATCCTGGGTGTTAGTGGACTGGTGTGGGTCACATCCTGGTTGTTAGTGGACTGGTGTGGGTCACATCCTGGGTGTTAGTGGACTGGTGTCGGTCGCATCCTGGGTGTTAGTGGGCTGGTGTGAGTCACATCCTGGGTGTTAGTGGACTGGTGTGGGTCACATCCTGGGTGTTAGTGGACTGGCTTGGGTCACATCCTGGGAATTAGTGGACTGGTGATGGTCGCTTCCTGGGTGTTAGTGGACTGGTGTGGGTCACATCCTGGGTGTTAGTGGACTGGTGTGGGTCACATCCTGGGTGTTAGTGGACTAGTGTTGGTCACATCCTAGGTGTTAGTGGACTGGTGTGGGTCACATCCTGGGTGTTAGTGGACTGGTGTGGGTCACATCCTGGGTGTTAGTGGACTAGTGTTGGTCACATCCTGGGTGTTAGTGGACTGGTGTGGGTCACATCCTAGGTGTTAGTGGACTGGTGTGGGTCACATCCTTGGTGTTAGTGGACTGGTGTGGGTCACATCCTTGGTGTTAGTGGACTGGTGTGGGTCACATCCTGGGTGTTAGTGGACTGGTGTGGGTCACATCCTGCATGTTGGTGGACTGGTGTGGGTCACATCCTTGGTGTTAGTGGACTGGTGTGGGTCACATCCTTGGTGTTAGTGGACTGGTGTGGGTCACATCCTGGGTGTTAGTGGACTGGTGTGGGTCACATCCTGGGTGTTAGTGGACTGGTGTGGGTCACATCCTGGGTGTTAGTGGACTGGTGTGGGTCACATCCTGGGTGTTAGTGGACTGGTGTGGGTCACATCCTGGGTGTTAGTGGACTGGTGTGGGTCACTTCCTGGGTGTTAGTAGACTGGTGTGGGTCACATCCTGGGTGTTAGTGGACTGGTGTGGGTCACATCCTGGTGTTAGTGGACTGGTGTGGGTCACATCCTGGGTGTTAGTGGACTGGTGTGGGTCACATCCTAGGTGTAAGTGGACTGGTGTGGGTCACATCCTGGGTGTTAGTGGACTGGTGTGGGTCACATCCTGGGTGTTAGTGGACTGGTGTGGGTCACATCCTGGGTGTTAGTGGACTGGTGTGGGTCACATCCTGGGTGTTAGTGGACTGGTGTGGGTCACATCCTGGGTGTTAGTGGACTGGTGTGGGTCACATCCTGGGTGTTAATGGACTGGTGTGGGTCATATCCTGGGTGTTAGTGGACTGGTGTGGGTCACATCCTGGGTGTTAGTGGACTGTATGGGTCACATCCTGGGTGTTAGTGGACTGGTGTGGGTCACATCCTGGGTGTTAGTGGACTGGTGTGGGTCACATCCTGGGTGTTAGTGGACTGGTGTGGGTCAAATCCTGACCTAATTTGCGGGAAATGCTCAGCATAACAAGCGGCTTTCCATATAGCAGTATGTCACTGATGTCAGCTATGATCTGTATACCTTGTACATGTACTTGTATACCTTGTACATGTACTTGTATACCTTGTACATGTACTTGTATACCTTGTACATGTACTTGTATACCTTGTACATGTACTTGTATACCTTGTACATGTACTTGTATACCTTGTACATGTACTTGTATACCTTGTACATGTACTTGTATACCTTGTACATGTACTTGTATACCTTGTACATGTACTTGTATACCTTGTACATGTACTTGTATACCTTGTACATGTACTTGTATACCTTGTACATGTACGTGTATACCTTGCACATGTACTTGTATACCTTGTACATGTACTTGTATACCTTGTACATATACTTGTATACCTTGTACATGTACTTGTATACCTTGTACATGTACTTGTATACCTTGTACATGTACTTGTATACCTTGTACATGTACTTGTATACCTTGTACATGTACTTGTATACCTTTTACATGTACGTGTATACCTTGCACATGTACTTGTATACCTTGTACATGTACTTGTATACGTTGTACATGTACTTGTGTACCTTGTACATGTACTTGTATACCTTGTACATGTACTGGTATACCTTGTACATGTACGTGTATACCTTGCACATGTACTTGTATACCTTGCACATGTACTTGTATACCTTTTACATGTACTTGTATTCCTTGTACATTTACTTTTATACCTTGTACATGTACATGTATGCCTTGTACATGTACTGTTATACCTTGTACATGTACTTGTTTACCTTGTACATGTTCTTGTATACCTTGTACATGTACATGTATACCTTGTACATGTACTTGTATACCTTGTACATGCACTTGTATACCTTGTACATATACTTGTATGCCTTGTACATGTACATGTATACCTTGTACATGTACTGGTATACCTTGTACATGTACTTGTATACCTTGTACATGTACTTGTATACCTTGTACATGTACTTGTATACCTTGTTCATGTACTTTTATACCTTGTACATGTACTTGTATACCTTGTACATGTACTGGTATACCTTGTACATGTGCATGTATACTTTGTACATGTACTTGTATACCTTGTACATGTACTTGTATACCTTGTACATGTACTTGTATACCTTTTACATGTACGTGTATACCTTGCACATGTACTTGTATACCTTGTACATGTACTTGTATACCTTGTACATGTACTTGTGTACCTTGTACATGTACTTGTATACCTTGTACATGTACTGGTATACCTTGTACATGTACGTGTATACCTTGCACATGTACTTGTATACCTTGCACATGTACTTGTATACCTTTTACATGTACTTGTATTCCTTGTACATTTACTTTTATACCTTGTACATGTACATGTATGCCTTGTACATGTACTGTTATACCTTGTACATGTACTTGTTTACCTTGTACATGTTCTTGTATACCTTGTACATGTACATGTATACCTTGTACATGTACTTGTATACCTTGTACATGCACTTGTATACCTTGTACATATACTTGTATGCCTTGTACATGTACATGTATACCTTGTACATGTACTGGTATACCTTGTACATGTACTTGTATACCTTGTACATGTACTTGTATACCTTGTACATGTACTTGTATACCTTGTTCGTGTACTTGTATACCTTGTACATGTACTTGTATACCTTGTACATGTACTGGTATACCTTGTACATGTGCATGTATACTTTGTACATGTACTTGTATACCTTGTACATGTACTTGTATACCTTGTACATGTACTTGTATACTTTGTACATGTACATGTATACCTTGTACATGTACTTGTATACCTTGTACGTGCACTTGTATACCTTGTACATATACTTGTATGCCTTGTACATGTACATGTATACCTTGTACATGCACTGGTATACCTTGTACATGTACTTTTATACCTTGTACATGTACTGGTATACCTTGTACATGTACTTGTATACCTTGTACATGTACTTGTATACCTTGTACATGTACTTTTATACCTTGTACATGTACTGGTATACCTTGTACATGTACTTGTATACCTTGTACATGTACTTGTATACCTTGTACATGTACTTGTATACCTTGTACATGTACTTGTATACCTTGTACATGTACTTGTATACCTTGTACATGTACTTGTATACCTTGTACATGTACTTTTATACCTTGTACATGTAATTGTTTACTTTTGTACATGTACTTTTATGCCTTGTACTTGTACTTGTATACCTTGTACATGTACTTGTATACCTTGTACATGTACTTGTATACCTTGTACATGTACTTGTATACCTTGTACATGTACTTGTATACCTTGTACATGTACTTGTATACCTTGTACATATACTTGTATACCTTGTACATGTACTTGTATTCCTTGTACATGTACTTGTATACCTTGTACATGTACTTGTATACCTTGTACATGTACTTGTATACCTTGTACATGTACTTGTATACCTTGTACATGTACTTGTATACCTTGTACATGTACTTGTGTACCTTGTACATGTACTTGTATACCTTGTACATGTACTTGTATACCTTGTACATGTACTTGTATACCTTGTACATGTACTTGTATACCTTGTACATGTACTTGTGTACCTTGTACATGTACTTGTATACCTTGTACATGTACTTGTATACCTTGTACATGTACTTGTATACCTTGTACATGTACTTGTATACCTTGTACATTTACTTGTATACCTTGTACATGTACTTGTATACCTTGTACATGTACTTGTATTCCTTGTACATTTACTTGTATACCTGTGCATGTACTTGTATACCTTGTACATGTACTTGTATACCTTGTACATGTACTTGTATACCTTGTGCATGTATTTGTGTACTTTGTACATGTACTTGTATACCTTGTACATGTACTTGTGTACTTTGTACATGTACTTGTATACCTTGTACATGTACTAGTATTCCTTGTGCATGTACTTGTATACCTTGTACATGTACTTGTGTACTTTGTACATGTACTTGTATACCTTGTACATGTACTTGTGTACTTTGTACATGTACTTGTATACCTTGTACATGTACTTGTATACCTTGTACATGTACTTGTATACCTTGTACATGTACTTGTGTACTTTGTACATGTACTTGTATACCTTGTACATGTACTTGTATACCTTGTACATGTACTTGTATACCTTGTACATGTACTTGTGTACTTTGTACATGTACTTGTATACCTTGTACATGTACTTGTATACCTTGTACATGTACTTGTATACCTTGTACATGTACTTGTGTACTTTGTACATGTACTTGTACACCTTGTGCATGTACTTGTATACCTTGTACATGTACTTGTATACCTTGTACATGTACTTGTATACCTTGTACATGTACTTGTATACCTTGTACATGTACTTGTATACTTTGTACGTGTACTTGTATACCTTGTACATGTACTGGTATACCTTGTACATGTACTGGTATACCTTGTACATGTACTGGTATTCCTTGTACATATACCTGTATACCTTGTACATGTACTTGTATACCTTGTACATATACTTGTATACCTTGTACATGTACTGGTATACCTTGTACATGTTCTGGTATACCTTGTACATGCACTGGTATACCTTGTACATGTAATGGTATACCTTGTACATGTACTGGTATACCTTGTACATGTACTGGTATACCTTGTACATGTACTGGTATACCTTGTACATGTACTTGTATACCACTGTGTGGAAGGCAGCACCACTGTGTGGAAGGCAGCACCACTGTGTGGAAGGCAGCACCACTGTGTGGAAGGCAGCACCACTGTGTGGAAGGCAGCACCACTGTGTGGAAGGCAGCACCACTGTGTGGAAGGCAGCACCACTGTGTGGAAGGCAACCCCACTGTGTGGAAGGCAGCACCACTGTGTGGAAGGCAGCACCACTGTGTGGAAGGCAGCACCACTGTGTGGAAGGCAGCACCACTGTGTGGAAGGCAGCACCACTGTGTGGAAGGCGGCACCACTGTGTGGAAGGCGGCACCACTGTGTGGAAGGCAGCAGCACTGTGTGGAAGGCAGCAGCACTGTGTGGAAGGCAGCACCACTGTGTGGAAGGCAGCACCACTGTGTGGAAGGCAGCACCATTGTGTGGAAGGCAGCACAACTGTGTGGAAGGCAGCACCACTGTGTGGAAGGCAGCACCACTGTGTGGAAGGCAGCACCACTGTGTGGAAGGCAGCACCACTGTGTGGAAGGCAGCACCACTGTGTGGAAGGCAGCACCACTGTGTGAAAGGCAACACCACTGTGTGGAAGGCAGCACCACTGTGTGGAAGACAGCACCACTGTGTGGAAGGCAGCACCACTGTGTGGAAGGCAGCACCACTGTGTAGAAGGCAGCACGACTGTGTGGAAGGCGGCACCACTGTGTGGAAGGCGGCACGACTGTGTGGAAGGCAGCACCACTGTGTGGAAGGCAGCACCACTGTGTGGAAGGCAGCACCACTGTGTGGAAGGCAGCACCACTGTGTGGAAGGCAGCACCACTGTGTGGGAGGCAGCACCACTGTGTGGAAGGCAGCACCACTGTGTGGAAGGCAGCACCACTGTGTGGAAGGCAGTACCACTGTGTGGAAGGCAGCACCACTGTGTGGAAGGCAGCACCACTGTGTGGAAGGCAGCAGCACTGTGTGGAAGGCAGCACCACTGTGTGGAAGGCGGCACCACTGTGTGGAAGGCGGCACCACTGTGTGGAAGGCAGCACCACTGTGTGGAAGGCAGCACCACTGTGTGGAAGGCAGCACCACTGTGTGGAAGGCAGCAGCACTGTGTGGAAGGCAGCACCACTGTGTGGAAGGCAGCACCACTGTGTGGAAGGCAGCACCACTGTGTGGAAGGCAGCACCACTGTGTGGAAGGCAGCACGACTGTGTGGAAGGCGGCACCACTGTGTGGAAGGCGGCACGACTGTGTGGAAGGCAGCACCACTGTGTGGAAGGCAGCACCACTGTGTGGAAGGCAGCACCACTGTGTGGAAGCAGCACCACTGTGTGGAAGGCAGCACCACTGTGTGGAAGGCAGCACCACTGTGTGGGAGGCAGCACCACTGTGTGGAAGGCAGCACCACTGTGTGGAAGGCAGAACCAATGTGTGGAAGGCAGCACCACTGTGTGGAAGGCAGCACCACTGTGTGGAAGGCAGCACCACTGTGTGGAAGGCAGCACCACTGTGTGGAAGGCGGCACCACTGTGTGGAAGGCGGCACCACTGTGTGGAAGGCAGCAGCACTGTGTGGAAGGCAGCAGCACTGTGTGGAAGGCAGCACCACTGTGTGGAAGGCAGCACCACTGTATGGAAGGCAGCCCCACTGTGTGGAAGGCAGCACCACTGTGTGGAAGGCAGCACCACTGTGTGGAAGGCAGCACCACTGTGTGGAAGGCAGCACCACTGTGTGGAAGGCAGCGCCACTGTGTGGAAGGCAGCACCACTGTGTGGAAGGCAGCACCACTGTGTGGAAGGTAGCTCCACTGTGTGGAAGGCAGCACCACTGTGTGGAAGGCAGCACCACTGTGTGGAAGGCAGCACCACTGTGTGGAAGGGAGCACCACTGTGTGGAAGGCAGCACCACTGTGTGGAAGGCAGCAGCACTGTGTGGAAGGCAGCACCACTGTGTGGAAGGCAGCAGCACTGTGTGGAAGGCAGCACCACTGTGTGGAAGGCAGCACCACTGTGTGGATGGCAGCTCCACTGTGTGGAAGGCAGCAGCTCTGTGTGGAAGGCAGCAGCACTGTGTGGAAGGCAGCAGCACTGTGTGGAAGGCAGCAGCACTGTGTGGAAGGCAGCAGCACTGTGTGGAAGGCAGCAGCACTGTGTGGAAGGCAGCAGCACTGTGTGGAAGGCAGCACCACTGTGTGGAAGGCAGCAGCACTGTGTGGAATGCAGCACCACTGTGTGGAAGGCAGCACCACTGTATGGAAGGCAGCACCACTGTGTGGAAGGCAGCACCACTGTATGGAAGGCAGCACCACTGTGTGGAAGGCAGCACCACTGTGTGGAAGGCAGCACCACTGTGTGGAAGGCAGCACCACTGTGTGGAAGGCAGCACCACTGTGTGGAAGGCAGCACCACTGTGTGGAAGGCAGCACCACTGTGTGGAAGGCAGCACCACTGTGTGGAAGGCAGCAGCACTGTGTGGAAGGCAGCAGGACTGTGTGGAAGGCAGCAGCACTGTATGGAAGGCAGCACCACTGTGTGGAAGGCAGCACCAGTGTGTGGAAGGCAGCACCACTGTGTGGAAGACAGCACCACTGTGTGGAAGGCAGCAGCACTGTGTGGAAGGCAGCACCACTGTGTGGAAGGCAGCAGCACTGTGTGGAAGGCAGCAGGACTGTGTGGAAGGCAGCAGCACTGTATGGAAGGCAGCACCACTGTGTGGAAGGCAGCACCACTGTGTGGAAGGCAGCACCACTGTGTGGAAGACAGCACCACTGTGTGGAAGGCAGCAGCACTGTATGGAAGGCAGCACCACTGTGTGGAAGGCAGCACCACTGTGTGGAAGGCAGCACCACTGTGTGGAAGGCAGCACCACTGTGTGGAAGGCAGCACCACTGTGTGGAAGGCAGCAGCACTGTGTGGAAGGCAGCAGGACTGTGTGGAAGGCAGCAGGACTGTGTGGAAGGCAGGAGCACTGTATGGAAGGCAGCACCACTGTGTGGAAGGCAGCACCACTGTGTGGAAGGCAGCACCACTGTGTGGAAGACAGCACCACTGTGTGGAAGGCAGCAGCACTGTGTGGAAGGCAGCACCACTGTGTGGAAGGCAGCAGCACTGTGTGGAAGGCAGCAGGACTGTGTGGAAGGCAGCAGCACTGTATGGAAGGCAGCACCACTGTGTGGAAGGCAGCACCACTGTGTGGAAGGCAGCACCACTGTGTGGAAGACAGCACCACTGTGTGGAAGGCAGCAGCACTGTATGGAGGCAGCACCACTGTGTGGAAGGCAGCACCACTGTGTGGAAGACAGCACCACTGTGTGTAAGGCAGCAGCACTGTGTGGAAGGCAGCACCACTGTGTGGAAGGCAGCAGGACTGTGTGGAAGGCAGCAGGACTGTGTGGAAGGCAGCAGCACTGTATGGAAGGCAGCACCACTGTGTGGAAGGCAGCAGCACTGTGTGGAAGGCAGCACCACTGTGTGGAAGGCAGCACCACTGTGTGGAAGGCAGCACCACTGTGTGGAAGACAGCACCACTGTGTGGAAGGCAGCAGCACTGTATGGAAGGCAGCACCACTGTGTGGAAGGCAGCACCACTGTGTGGAAGGCAGCACCACTGTGTGGAAGGCAGCACCACTGTATGGAAGGCAGCAGCACTGTGTGGAAGGCAGCACCACTGTGTGGAAGGCAGCACCACTGTGTGGAAGGCAGCACCACTGTGTGGAAGGCAGCACCACTGTGTGGAAGGCAGCACCACTGTGTGGAAGGCAGCAGCACTGTATGGAAGGCAGCACCACTGTGTGGAAGGCAGCACCACTGTGTGGAAGGCAGCACCACTGTGTGGAAGGCAGCACCACTGTATGGAAGGCAGCAGCACTGTGTGGAAGGCAGCACCACTGTGTGGAAGGCAGCACCACTGTGTGGAAGGCAGCACCACTGTGTGGAAGGCAGCACCACTGTGTGGAAGGCAGCACCACTGTGTGGAAGGCAGCAGCACTGTGTGGAAGGCAGCACCACTGTGTGGAAGACAGCACTACTGTGTGTAAGGCAGCAGCACTGTGTGGAAGGCAGCACCACTGTGTGGAAGGCAGCAGGACTGTGTGGAAGGCAGCAGGACTGTGTGGAAGGCAGCAGCACTGTATGGAAGGCAGCACCACTGTGTGGAAGGCAGCAGCACTGTGTGGAAGGCAGCACCACTGTGTGGAAGGCAGCACCACTGTGTGGAAGGCAGCACCACTGTGTGGAAGACAGCACCACTGTGTGGAAGGCAGCAGCACTGTATGGAAGGCAGCACCACTGTGTGGAAGGCAGCACCACTGTGTGGAAGGCAGCACCACTGTGTGGAAGGCAGCACCACTGTATGGAAGGCAGCAGCACTGTGTGGAAGGCAGCACCACTGTATGGAAGGCAGCAGCACTGTGTGGAAGGCAGCACCACTGTGTGGAAGGCAGCACCACTGTGTGGAAGGCAGCAGCACTGTATGGAAGGCAGCAGCACTGTGTGGAAGGCAGCACCACTGTGTGGAAGGCAGCACCACTGTGTGGAAGGCAGCACCACTGTGTGGAAGGCAGCACCACTGTGTGGAAGGCAGCACCACTGTGTGGAAGGCAGCACCACTGTGTGGAAGGCAGCAGCACTGTGTGGAAGGCAGCAGCACTGTGTGGAAGGCAGCACCACTGTGTGGAAGGCAGCACCACTGTATGGAAGGCAGCAGCACTGTGTGGAAGGCAGCACCACTGTGTGGAAGGCAGCACCACTGTGTGGAAGGCAGCAGCACTGTGTGGAAGGCAGCAGCACTGTGTGGAAGGCAGCACCACTGTGTGGAAGGCAGCACCACTGTGTGGAAGGCAGCACCACTGTGTGGAAGGCAGCACCACTGTGTGGAAGGCAGCACCACTGTGTGGAAGGCAGCACCACTGTGTGGAAGGCAGCACCACACTGTCAGAAGACGGGCCAGCCTGACACACGAAACTGTAACAACAGTATTACAGACCACGAAACGGGAGGGGATTGAACCATCTTCTCTTTCAAAGATTATTGCTAACTTAGTCACCCCTAAAAATATACTCCATCTCCAGTCTTCTTTACCCTTCCACTAGATTTATATCTTAGGGTTAAAACTTGTTTAGACAAAATTAAATCTTAGACTTTTGAGATATATTCATTTTAAGTTTTATTTTCTGACGGCCGGATGATGTCTGTTGAAACTCTGTGGCTAAATGATCCATATTGCTCTCTACTGCTCCTGATATTCCTTAAAAAGAGACTGAAACCCCCGGCTCTATTGTAGAGGCTTAGAGGCAGCTGTGATTGGTGGGAGTCACTCTGCCTCCATGACCTATATATATTTTTAATTAAAGTGTATATGAAGCGTAGATTAATATGGGTGTATATAGTGTAGATTAATATGGTGTATATAGTGTAGATTAATATGGGTGTATATAGTGCAGATTAACATGGGTGTATATAGTGTATATGAGTGTAGCTGAATATGAATGTATAGTGTACTCACCCATTTATGGTTGAAAGGGTCTAATCATAGCTCCTGGCCCCGCTACTAGGTCCTCTTCCTGCTCCATAAGCATTATCATACCTCGTTTTAAAACTATGTATGGTTCCTGCCTCCACTACCTCACTTGCCAGACTGTTCCACTTCCTGTGTGTATATTACTGTGTATATGAGTGTGTATATGTAGTGTGTATATTAGTGTAGATGAATATAAACATCAGGGTGTTCTTAATACCTTACATACCCTTTTTACCTAAGATAAACTAAACGATTATCCCAAATTATTCTTTGATCAATAATTACTGGAAATTATGTCGTTAAATAAGCCACAAAATACTGTTAATTACTTTGGTCATATTAATGTAATTGATGGTTAGCTTATCATGTATTTATTTGAGTCTCACGTACGAGGCTAAAGGTAACTGGTAAGTTACAGCGATGATATTCTCTTGTTTTGGCTGGAAACTGGAAATATCAATGATTCCTGGAAACTAGAAATTTCTTGGAAACTGGAAATATCAATGATTCCTGGAAACTGGAAATATCAATGATTCCTGGAAACTAGAAATTTCTTGGAAACTGGAAATATCAATGATTCCTGGAAACTAGAAATTTCTTGGAAACTGGAAATATCAATGATTCCTGGAAACTAGAAATTTCTTGGAAACTGGAAATATCAATGATTCCTGGAAACTAGAAATTTCTTGGAAACTAGAAATATCGATGATTTCTAGAAATTGGAAATATCAGTAATTCCTGGAAACTAGAAATATCAATGATTCCTGGAAACTAGAAATTTCCTGGAAACAAGAAGTATCAATGATTCCTGGAAACTAGAAATTTCCTGGAAACTAGAAATGTCAATGATTCCTGGAAACTAGAAATTTCCTGGAAACAAGAAGTGTCAATGATTCCTGGAAACTAGAAATTTCCTGGAAACTAGAAATATCAATCATTCCTGGAAACTAGAAATTTCCTGGAAACCAGAAATTTCCTGGAAACTAGAAATATCGATCATTCCTGGAAACTAGAAATTTCCTGGAAACTAGAAATTTCCTGGAAACTAGAAATTTTCTGGAAACTAGAAATTTCCTGGAAACTAGAAATATCAATCATTCCTGGAAACTAGAAATTTCCTGGAAACCAGAAATTTCCTGGAAACTAGAAATATCAATCATTCCTGGAAACTAGAAATTTCCTGGAAATTAGAAATTTCCTGGAAACTAGAAATATCAATCATTCCTGGAAACTAGAAATTTCCTGGAAACCAGAAATTTCCTGGAAACTAGAAATATCAATCATTTCTAGAAACTAGATTTTTTGGGGGGGAACTAGAAATTTTCATAATTCCTTCAAAGGTCAGACTCTTGGGTCCTTTCGAACTCAATAACATAACAGAAATATCACTCGTTCTGCTATCACCTTCAAAGTTCAGATTCAGGGTGTGATCTAAGTTCACTACCAACTTAGTTACCTAAGTCTAGAAACAACTTAATCCACGTCTGCAGACCACAACTAAGTGTACTGGATTTGTAATTTCTTACTGAACTAACAGTGTCACTCATTACAACAGTGACAGTACTAACTGACTGATTCAGTGAGGTAGTACTAACTGCCTGATTCAGTGAGGCAGTACTAACTGCCTGATTCAGTGAGACAGTACTAACTGCCTGATTGAGTGAGGCAGTACTAACTGCCTGATTCAGTGAGACAGTACTAACTGCCTGATTCAGTGAGACAGTACTAACTGCCTGATTGAGTGAGGCAGTACTAACTGCCTGATTCAGTGAGACAGTACTAACTGCCTGATTCAGTGAGACAGTACTAACTGCCTGATTCAGTGAGACAGTACTAACTGCCTGATTGAGTGAGGCAGTACTGCCTGATTCAGTGAGGCAGTACTGCCTGATTCAGTGAGGTAGTACTAACTGCCTGATTGAGTGAGGCAGTACTGCCTGATTCAGTGAGGCAGTACTGCCTGATTCAGTGAGGCAGTACTGCCTGATTCAGTGAGGTAGTACTAACTGCCTGATTGAGTGAGGCAGTACTGCCTGATTCAGTGAGGTAGTACTGCCTGATTGAGTGAGGCAGTACTGCCTGATTCAGTGAGGTAGTACTAACTGCCTGATTGAGTGAGGCAGTACTGCCTGATTCAGTGAGGCAGTACTGCCTGATTGAGTGAGGCAGTACTGCCTGATTGAGTGAGGCAGTACTGCCTGATTCAGTGAACCAGTACTGCCTGATTCAGTGAGGCAGTACTGCCTGATTCAGTGAGGCAGTACTGCCTGATTCAGTGAGGTAGTACTAACTGCCTGATTGAGTGAGGCAGTACTGCCTGATTCAGTGAGGCAGTACTGCCTGATTCAGTGAGACAGTACTAACTGCCTGATTGAGTGAGGCAGTACTGCCTGATTCAGTGAGGCAGTACTGCCTGATTCAGTGAGGTAGTACTAACTGCCTGATTGAGTGAGGCAGTACTGCCTGATTCAGTGAGGCAGTACTGCCTGATTCAGTGAGGTAGTACTAACTGCCTGATTGAGTGAGGCAGTACTGCCTGATTGAGTGAGGCAGTACTGCCTGATTCAGTGAGGCAGTACTGCCTGATTCAGTGAGACAGTACTAACTGCCTGATTGAGTGAGGCAGTACTGCCTGATTCAGTGAGGCAGTACTGCCTGATTCAGTGAGACAGTACTAACTGCCTGATTCAGTGAGGCAGTACTGCCTGATTCAGTGAGGCAGTACTGCCTGATTCAGTGAGGCAGTACTGCCTGATTGAGTGAGGCAGTACTGCCTGATTCAGTGAGACAGTACTAACTGCCTGATTCAGTGAGGCACTACTGACTGCGTCCCTGAATCAGTTATTATCTTGCTGATATATGTCCACTGGACAAACGTTGGCTTACTATATTTGCTAGTAAGAAAATAAAACTATATAAGGGCTCTAGACTGCTTCGAACTACGATAGATTTGAAGTGAATCTTAGTCCAGATGATGTAATGGACAGACGAGGTTGATGTTACCCGACGGTATCTTCTGCTGGAGTTATGATCTAGTGTCGTTTATTGGTTGTACACGAGATCTAACTCACAAGACATTCATCTCGCTCACAAGACATTCATCTCACTCACAAGACATTCATCTCGCTCACAAGACATTCATCTCGCTCACAAGACATTCATCTCGCTCACAAGACATTCATCTCGCTCACAAGACATTCATCTCACTCACAAGACATTCATCTCGCTCACAAGACATTCATCTCGCTCACAAGACATTCATCTCGCTCACAAGACATTCATCTCACTCACAAGGTATTCATCTCGCTCACAAGGTATTCATCTCGCTCACAAGACATTCATCTCACTCACAAGGTATTCATCTCGCTCACAAGGTATTCATCTCGCTCACAAGACATTCATCTCGCTCACAAGACATTCATCTCACTCACAAGACATTCATCTCGCTCACAAGACATTCATCTCACTCACAAGACATTCATCTCACTCACAAGACATTCATCTCACTCACAAGACATTCATCTCACTCACAAGACATTCATCTCACTCACAAGACATTCATCTCACTCACAAGACATTCATCTCACTCACAAGACATTCATCTCACTGACCACTAGACATCCGTCTGGCACACCAGACATTGCTATCACCAACACATTCCTTCAACTAGACATGTATCTTGCTAGGACGGAAAGTATTTTAGAACAATTACCCTCCAGTAGTTCCCCCACTACTCGCTTCTCCGAAATCACTTCTCTGATCAATACCTCCTTCCTCTGAAGATGTGTGTAAACACATGAAAGCTCTCAGGCCTTTTTTCTCTGCAATGTTTTTCCAGTGTTTATTTAGTTTTTTCAAGTGTTTTTGTAGTGTTTTTGGGTATTTTTAAATATTTACAATCACGCGTTATATTGTCACCCAGTCACAACATATATATATATATATATATATATATATATATATATATATATATATATATATATATATATATATATATATATATATATATATATATATATATAAATGTTCAATATTACATTGCTTCGTCAACGTGAAGTGATTTAAAAATGCTAAACTTGCAACATTACAACAGCAGTGATCACTGCTGCAACAATGTGTGCTCGTCGTCCCCTACATCAGCCTCAGCAACATTACAACAGCAGTGATCACTGCTGCAACAATGTGTGCACGTCGTCCCCTACATCAGCCTCAGCAACATTACAACAGCAGTGATCACTGCTGCAACAATGTGTGCACGTCGTCCCCTACATCAGCCTCAGCAACATTACAACAGCAGTGATCACTGCTGCAACAATGTGTGCTCGTCGTCCCCTACATCAGCCTCAGCAACATTACAACAGCAGTGATCACTGCTGCAACAATGTGTGCTCGTCGTCCCCTACATCAGCCTCAGCAACATTACAACAGCAGTGATCACTGCTGCAACAATGTGTGCTCGTCGTCCCCTACATCAGCCTCAGCAACATTACAACAGCAGTGATCACTGCTGCAACAATGTGTGCACGTCGTCCCCTACATCAGCCTCAGCAACATTACAACAGCAGTGATCACTGCTGCAACAATGTGTGCTCGTCGTCCCCTACATCAGCCTCAGCAACATTACAACAGCAGTGATCACTGCTGCAACAATGTGTGCTCGTCGTCCCCTACATCAGCCTCAGCAACATTACAACAGCAGTGATCACTGCTGCAACACTGTGTGCTCGTCGTCCCCTACATCAGCCTCAGCAACATTACAACAGCAGTGATCACTGCTGCAACACTGTGTGCTCGTCGTCCCCTACATCAGCCTCAGCAACATTACAACAGCAGTGATCACTGCTGCAACAATGTGTGCACGTCGTCCCCTACATCAGCCTCAGCAACATTACAACAGCAGTGATCACTGCTGCAACACTGTGTGCACGTCGTCCCCTACATCAGCCTCAGCCTCCCGGAATAACTTGATCAGCAGCTAAATTGTTACAACTCGGCTTTTGTTTTTGTTCTCTGTCGAATTCCTAGACAAAAAATAAACGAGTGATATTGTTCTTTTATTCGGCTCACAGGTTTTCAGGTTTTCCGTGAATTTAAACTCTGGTTTTATATTGAAATGTTTTATTTTGACGGACGTTTTGTTTTTCAACTTTTTATTGCGGTAAAGTGTGTCTCTTTTTAATAGAATTGATTTGTATCTTTCTGCATGAGCAGGCAATTGCAAGCCACACCTTGCAACAGAGAGAGAGAGAGAGAGAGAGAGAGAGAGAGGACCAGGAGAAGGCTTAGATAAGTTGAGCACAAGATTGATAATTAGCTAATCTAACCAGCTAGCAGCATCTCTAACAAGAAAACACTGAAAACCAGCAACAACAGACCAGTGTCACTCCTGTCAGTCACTGGCAGGATTCTTGAGACAATATTCTCATGGCAAATGACAGAGTTTCTCGACAATCGTTCACTTGTGATCGTCAATATGGCTTCAGGAAAGGTTACTCTGCTGCTGATCTGTTGTTAAACCTCTCCACTAAGTGGCACCAGTCACTGGATGAATCCAAAGTCAGCTGTGTGGTAGCACTGGACATTGCTGGCGCTTTCGACCGGGTGTGGCACCAGGACCTCTTAGCAAAGCTACAAGCACTGGCAACTGCAGGCTCTACGCTATGTCTCCTCAGTGATTACCTTCATGGTAGATCTCTAAGTGTAGTTCTCAGTGGAACGAAATCAGTAAGACATCCTATTGGGGCAAGCGTTCCACAAGGAAGCGTGCTGGGTCCACTGTTATGGAATGTCTACTTCAACGACCTTCTTCATCTCATCCCAGAATCACATGCATATGCAGACGACTGTACACTGACATTCACTTATCCAAGAGAAGAAATGCCAGCTGCTCTAAGCTACATCAATCACCAGCTGAGAGCTATATCAGCTTGGGAAAACAGATGGCAAGTAACATTTGCACCTGAGAAAACACAAATGATGGTCTCTAGGCACCATGATGGTAATGCCGGAGCAGTAGTAAGTAAAAATGGGAGAGTGTTGGTATATGGGAACGAAGTTGATATCCTTGGGGTGAAATTCGACTCCAAACTGACCATGAACCAACTCATTTCTCGGAGCCCACTCCGAGGACAGTGAGGACTGAGCTACACCACAAGCATCAGCTTCACTCTGCACCTTTCTCCAGAGCATCACTGCATCTGAGATCATTTATCTCCAGGATGACTCCAGTCTGGAACACATTCGTACAGCATAATATTAACGAGATAAAATCAGTTGATCAAATTAAATTGCTGGCTCACAGATGGCTCACAGCTGGCCCAAAGATGGCTCACAGCTGGCCCACAGATGGCTCACAGACAGACAGAGAAAGAGACGGAGGATAAGAAGAAAAGGACAGGGACTAGACTCACAATAGGAAGCGATGGGAAAACAGAGAGAGAAACAACAGAGGGGAAATACGAATACAGTGGACCCCCGCATAACGATCACCTCCGAATGTGACCAATTATGTAAGTGTATTTATGTAAGTGCGTTTGTACGTGTATGTTTGGGGGTCTGAAATGGACTAATCTACTTCACAATATTCCTTATGGGAATAAATTCGGTCAGTACTTGCACCTGAACATACTTCTGGAGTGAAAAAATATCGTTAACCAGGGGTCCACTGTACAGTGGACCCCCGGTTTACGATCAGCTCCCAATGCGACCAATTATGTAAGTGTATTTATGTAAGTGTGTTTGTACGTGTATGTTTGGGGGTCTGAAATGGACTAATCTACTTCACAATATTCCTTATGGGAACAAATTCGGTCAGTACTGGCACCTGAACATACTTCTGGAGTGAAAAAATATCGTTAACCGGGGGTCCACTGTATACGGATAAACGGGGAAATGAAGGTATTACGAAAATAATTCCAAGCTTGAGAAAGATAAGAAGAAAGATATTGGACGGTAGGAAGGAAAAAAAAAGAATAAAGAAAGGAAATAAATGAAAGATGATAAGTTAAACCTGGAAGATGGAAAGAAAGATGGAAGAACGAATATTAAGAAATGTAAAAAAAATGGAACCAAGCCATAATGAGTTAAGAAATAGAATACAAGGAATAACGAAATAATGAATAATTACAATATAAAACAATAAACACATAATAACTAGAATAATGGATAAACGAGACTAGAGTAACAAGTAATAAAAACATAACGAATGGGGGGAGAGAGAAAATACAAGAAAACAGAGAAAAGCGACAAAAAAGGCAAGAATTAATTTCCCCGGAACTCAAAAAGGCACTGATCCGAAAAAATGGCCAATAATTGGAATATCAAAAAAGGGCATAAATTTTTACAACACATAAAACAGAAGACAGAAACAGGAAGGAACGCACGATAAAAGAGGAAGAGAAGGATGATGATAATGATGTAGATAGATAGATAGAGACCATATATCATCTCATGAATAGATGCAGAAATAATTAATCATGGCCATTTTACCCCCCAGATGCCATTGTTGATGTTGGGCGGGAAATATTGTTCGAAAAACAAGATTTTGACCAAAAAAGACTTAGGAACCATAGCTAGTGATATCAGCTAAAAAGACTTAGGAACCACAGCTAGTGATATCAGCTAAAAGACTTAGGAACCACAGCTAGTGATATCAGCTAAAAAGACTTAGGAACCACAGCTAGTGATATCAGCTAAAAAGACTTAGGAACCACAGCTAGTGATATCAGCTAAAAAGACTTAGGAACCATAGCTAGTGATATCAGCTAAAATGACTTAGGAACCATAGCTAGTGATATCAGCTAAAAAGACTTAGGAACCATAGCTAGTGATATCAGCTAAAAGACTTAGGAACCACAGCTATTGATATCAGCTAAAAGACTTAGGAACCACAGCTAGTGATATCAGCTAAAAAGACTTAGGAACCATAGCTAGTGATATCAGCTAAAATGACTTAGGAACCATAGCTAGTGATATCAGCTAAAAAGACTTAGGAACCATAGCTAGTGATATCAGCTAAAATGACTTAGGAACCATAGCTAGTGATATCAGCTAAAAGACTTAGGAACCACAGCTAGTGATATCAGCTAAAAAGACTTAGGAACCATAGCTAGTGATATCAGCTAAAAAGACTTAGGAACCATAGCTAGTGATATCAGCTAAAAAGACTTAGGAACCACAGCTAGTGATATCAGCTAAAAAGACTTAGGAACCATAGCTAGTGATATCAGCTAAAATGACTTAGGAACCATAGCTAGTGATATCAGCTAAAATGACTTAGGAACCATAGCTAGTGATATCAGCTAAAAAGACTTAGGAACCACAGCTAGTGATATCAGCTAAAAAGTCTTAGGAACCATAGCTAGTGATATCAGCTAAAAAGTCTTAGGAACCATAGCTAGTGATATCAGCTAAAAAGTCTTAGGAACCATAGCTAGTGATATCAGCTAAAAAGTCTTAGGAACCATAGCTAGTGATATCAGCTAAAAAGTCTTAGGAACCAC
>NW_027198451.1:0-44238 GCF_038502225.1 Cherax quadricarinatus | reverse complement strand
GTCATAGAGTAGTCAGGCCATGGAATAGCCTAGAAAGTGATGTGGTGGAGGCAGGAACCATACATAGTTTTAAGGCGAGGTATGATAGAGCTCATGGGGCAGGGAGAGAGAGGACCTAGTAGCAATCAGCGAGGAGGCGGGGCCAGGAGCTGTGACTCGACCCCTGCAACCACAAATAGGTGAGTACAAATAGGTGAGTACACACACACACACACACACACACAGCTGTTGTACAGCCACATCAGGAGGAAAGCAACAGTCAAGGACTATGTAATCAGGTTGAAGAAGGAAGGTAGAGAGCTCACAAGAAACGACCGCGAAGTATGTGAGGAGCTCAACATGAGATTCAAAGAAGTGTTCACAGAGATAGATGGCTTTTTTAGTTCTTTGATTTTACAAGCTAAAAGATGTTATCCTTAACACATTACAAAGACAACTATATACTATCAAGGTATACCAACATACTACCTCACTTTATTACAAGGTACAGTATGATGTCTCAAGATAAACACTATCTTAGCTCATTAGAAAAAAGAATGTATTATGAAAGAAATACTGCCCGGACTAGTGTAGAAGCCTTCAGGAGGAAACACGACCAGTATTCTCTCTAAGTGTCACATCATCCAGGCTGTGATGGATAATGTCAGCCAGCAATCCGAAAACAGCAACAGCCTGGGTGACCACGCAAGTACCAGAGGAGTCTGTTCAACTACCAGACTGCGGAAGTAGCAAAGCTCTCGGAATCTGTCACAGGTATTTCACTTATAAGGTCAATCGCCACACAATCTTAGCTCATTACAAAATATAGTGTTTCCTACCAGGGAATACCACCACCCCATAGTGTATCTTTCTTGGTCTTATTATCTCCCGTGCTGCTCGCCTCGGATATTTGTCTCTGCCACCCAGTTCCACTATTTCACTGCTTAGTTAAGCACCATCCATACAGATGCGTCCCCTTGATTGCCTTATCAGTGAGTAAGTGACCATTTGTTCTGCTCTGTCACTATATCACGAAGTCCACTATAATTTTCTCTTACATCTGTGATATTGTTTTCTATAATTAGATTTCCTCGAAGGGGTACTTTAAGAAGTTTCCTGATTACTTTGTCTTGTTTTCTTCCTCCAATTTTTCGATTTCATTTTATTCATTACTAGAGAATACCTCATCCAATCAGCTAAAAATTTCCAACAAAATTCATGTAACAATTGGCATGTTCACGTGCCCTATGACCTATGATGATGAATCCTTTCCCATCTTCCTCAAATGGCTCGGATAACTTTCGAAATCATCAGTGGCACAGCTACGGACGACGGAAAATAGTGCCAAAAATTCAAATGTATACTTGGCGATTTGTAAAAAATTTTAGAATGAAATAGTAGAGATTTTGTAATACCATCAGTTCACGTTAAATAATTTCCAGGTTACCTCTTCTATGTGGCTTCATAATTTAATGGCTGATTCATAAATATTTAGTCATAGGAATCCGTGCATTAACCGGAGAACGACTCATCTGTTTGGCTTCAAATTTTCATCATTGGTGATATTTCCTGATCATAAGACTCACGTTGCAATTCAATGCTATAAGTTCCAAGGTTACAAAGTCCAAACCTATTTTTTCAACTGGTGTTATTTTCATATTTTCAATTTTTGCCAAATAACATTGTTAGGAAATACTTGTTTTTATTTCTAGGTCCAAAATGAAAGTGTGAGTCATGTGTAGATGAATAACTAATGTCTGTGTGATGTACATTATCACTGCAGGATGCGACTGAAAAAATGGCAACGACAAAGGGCCAAAAATATTTATGCGTGCTTGGTAAATATAAACTTTCCCAGAGAAATAAATAACTGTTTGTTTCTTTACACTGCGGATAGTCATTCAGTAGTTGTTTGGGTGTTTTCAGGATGTTTTTATTGTCCATGCATATCCATGGTAAGATGTTTTATGGTGCTGCCTCCCAAAAGAAATCGAAATATGTCTGCGTTTTTGAGGATAGCGAGTCTGAAGCAGAGCTTAGTGACCATGACAGTGTTGATGAATACTTGCCAGGTATTGCACAAGTGTCAAGTGATGATGAGGTAGAACCTAGACCAGCCAAAAAGACAAGAGCACCCAGGAAAATCCTGATATTAAATACATCTCCATGATGAACTTGTTCTCTATGCTCACACAGACTGGAATGACATCGACATCCGTAATGACCATTGCCTTCATACAAATATCAATGTCCTCATGAAATTGAGTCTCCATTTGATTATTATATAAAATTTCTTACTCAAAAGATGGTGCATAACTGCTTTTCAAACTATATTATCTGTCATTTGAAGAAATCATAAAGTTCATTGATATTCTTTTTTTCATGGGTATGTGTCCATACCCATCCTTAGATGACTATTTCGCAAATGAGACCTGGGTACCAAAGGAGGTTATGTTTTCTAAGAAGTTTAGGTTGCTTCGACGTACAATTCATTTCAATAACAACAACATAAAGGATGGTGAAAGGTATCATAAAATAAGGCATTTTTACAGCGTACATACTGCTGCTTGCCTGAAAGTGCGCTAGCTCGATCGCTAGCAAACTCAGCTCACACACACTGAGGTCCTGAGATCGAATCCCCGGTACGGCTGGAAAACATTAGGACGTGTTTCCTTAAGACACCTGATGTCCATGTTCACCCATCAGTATAATGGGTACCTGGGTGATAGTCGACTGGTGTGGTTCGCATCCTCGGACAAAACTGACCTAATTTACCCGAAATGCTCTGCATAACAAGGCGCCTTCTATGTAGTAGTATATCATTGATGTCAGCTAGGACTGTATAAATGGTACATGTACTTGTAGAAATAAAGATATAACATCCAACCAGCCTATTGATGAAGTTATGGTTGCCTTGTAAGGTAAAACAGCTGGAAACCTAAGGCAATCTATCAAAAACAAACTAGGTAAGTGGGGATTCAAACTGTTTAGCCAAGGAAATGAAGATAGATTGATATATTATGTACACATGTATGACGGAACTATGACTTTTGACATTCATTCTATAAAGCCATCAAATGAAGAAAATAAGCAATCAATAAATTCCAAGCTTGAACTTATAAAACAAACACAAAGATATCAGCAATCTTAGCTGGCAATTTCTTTTCAGGTCTTCCTTTCATAAAGATACTGGAAAAGTACGTGAAAATAGATGTGGTAAGGCAGAAATGATGACTGTCAAGGAAATGGAAAAAAAACAGTGCCATGGGGTAATGGTGATTTCGAAGGATAACAAAGTTGTCACTTTAGTGACAAATGATGTGGGGTTCCATCTTGTGACTCTTATTGAAAGGTAACAAGGAGACCAAGAAAAGGACCACTTCCGATGACCCGCGGTAATCAAGAGTTAAAATGCACACATGAGAGGTATTGACAAAAGTAACATATCAGTGCTTATGTAAAACACGGCGCTGTATGATCCCTGGTGGTTTAGCGCTTAGTTTCGATTATAATACAAAACACGAATGAAATCTAAACATTGGTATGCGCTTGTTTGCCTGTATTCTTAATCTTTCTGCTGTAAATGTATGGCACTAAACACTAAATGCTTGCCAATGAGGCTTTACAGGCTTGATATCTGTCAGTGCAAGATCCAAAAGCCACAAACACTTCCCATGCTTTTTCACTGTAGATAGTGATGATTGGGATTTGTCAGTCCTGCAAGTGGCAACTCGAAAACTGTACCATCGAGCAATATGGCCTGATGACAGTGTGATGTTATGATCCAATTCTAGATCACTGACCAGTGAATGCCAAGACATTTACATGCAAGCATTACAGCACAAAGAAACATTCAATTGCATCCTCATTTGCTGTCTCACAGTGTAAACCTGTATATAAAGAAGGGTAAAAATTGTTTCAACTTTCATTCTAAGAAATAGTCTTTCATGATGATTGTTTATTCTCAGGAAATACATGAAAACGGGTATTAAGAGCTATTTCCCTTTATAACTCTTGTCCTTATTAAAATGTTGACCTTTGTTCTTGCTTATATTTTTGTGTAGCTTCATAATGGTTGGAAATATGTTCCAATTATTTTTTTTGGTTATATCTCTTTGAATAATATATCAGAAAAAACAAGCATTTAATTAACATTTGGGTTTTTCTAATATCTTAAATGCAGTCAACCTTTATCGAGCAGGCCTAAAAATTATTTGGAGTCATAATTTCCTACTTTCGGCGGAACATGTTTTAAGAAATCAATTTATATAGGCACATTTAGTTGACACTGAGATCCTCTGTCGACCCATAGTAAAGATATTTAGATTTGTGCATTTTTCTTAAGGTGCCCTATAAAGGAAATTGTATGCATGTGCTTGTGTGTGTGTGTGTGTGTGTGTGTGTGTGTGTGTGTGTGTGTGTGTGTGTGTGTGTAAATGTGTGTGTACATTAGTACATTGTTAGACTACTTGATTACATCGGAGAGAGTGGGCCAGGTAAGCCTTTCCTGAATAAGGTGTCACTCACCTGTGACTTTTAACAAACACTGTCTTAAAACGTATCATTTTCTTAGTATCACTAATTATTTTTATATACAGGTTACAATTTTTTATGTATTTAATCTACTAAATGCATTGGATAATTGTTCACTCTAGTCCATATATAATCATAGCGCAAGATGTTACATAAATCACCATTAAATGATGAGTAAACTGCATTAAGAAGCAGATTTTGAGGGCAATCACCAGTAGCCTAAGAGATCAGTAATTCCCCGTTCTCTAAGCTGCACTTTGAGAACGGAGAATTGAGTGTCCTCCACTTCATGCTCTGAATTACGTGCACGAGTTTCTCGTGTCGTGAAATAAAACAAACATGAACATTCAGAAAAAAAGTATAAAAAAATAAGAAGTGATTTGCCATGCGAGACTTTTACAGGCAATGGTCAAGAGGGAAAGCAGGTCGGACATGACAGTATCTGGAAGGCAGCCAACGAGGCAGATGAGGTGAGGCAGGTAGCACAAGGCAATTTCTTAGAAAGAAGGTTGCTGGTGAGGCAGACGAAGTGAGATAGGTAGTACACAAAGTAGTCTCTGGACGATAGATTGCCGGTGAGGCAGACTAGAAGTAGGCACTGTCAAAATACAAATTGAAAAGCTTGGATGTGTCTTCAGGGGCCGAGTGTGTGAACGGCCGCCTCCCCAGACACTGATAAAACTTGTGCACGTCATTACATTTACTCGTGTAGCGAGATGTCGACGACTCCACCAACGTCTGCTGGGGAAGCTGAAGAAGAGAAGGGAGAGATGAGGAGGGAGGGGGAAACGGTACATAGAGATAGGTTGAGACAGTAGACAGACTTAGGGAGTGACGGAAGACTGACAAAGGGAGAGTAGGCGGGGGTGAGGCAGGGAGGAAGGAGATGATAGTCACTTGGGAGTGGTTCAGGAAGATATGGCATAAAGACAAACGATATGCAAAACCAGACGACAGTAATATTGCCATTTATTTACATAATTCTCAATATTCTGCATTATCATTCATACTCACATCATAAAACTGACTGTAAGAAATTTGCGTTAGTATTTTGTAATGCAGCTGTAAACACATGACTTGTAAATCGGTGCTAATGAATGTTTATCATAATAGATGCGTAAGGTTGTAATTACTTAAGTTTGAACAAAAATAATTCTAAACCAAACGAGAAAAATGTATTTCATTATCATTGTTTAATACTAAATTATTGTAAATTTATATAGAATATATTTAGCTAGAATAGGCTAAATTAAGTTGCGCTTTTTATAATAAGGTTAGGGATGCTTTCTAAGGTTCTTTTGGTACAAAATAGTTAAGGTTTACAATAACATAAAGGAAAAAAAGTATCTTTAAAAGTATAAGAGAAAATTTTAGAAAGGCTTAATTTTAAATGAGCTTTTGCTAATTAACCAGTTATGCTATCTTGCACTACACAAACACACACACACACACACACACACACACACACACACACATATACAGTGGTCTAAAGCGTCATGCGTTTTCTCTCACCATGAGGCAGGCAAAAACAGCATGGATTCGACTCCTTGGCTAGTGTTGCTATTGATCAATACCACTTGTTCCGTGGGTACAATTTTATATATATATATATATATATATATATATATATATATATATATATATATATATATATATATATATATATATATATATATATGTATGTATATATATGGTGAGGAAAAGAGAGATTAAGAGAGTGGTGAAACAATGTAAAAGTAGAGAAAATGAGAGAGTGGGTGAGATGTATTCAACAAATTTTGTTGAAAATAAGAAATAGTTTAGAGTGAGATTAATAAGTTGAGGAAGCCTAAGGAACTAGTGGATTTGATTATTCAAAATAGGAGAGGAGAGTTATTAAACGGAGAGTTAGATGTATCGGGAAGATGGAGGGAATGTTTCGAAGAACTCTTAAATGTTGATGAAGATAGGGAAGCTGTCATTTCGTGTATAAGGCAAGGAGGAATGTCATCTTGGAGGAGTGAGGAAGAACCAGTTGTGAGTGTCGGGGAAGTTCCTGAGGCAGTGGATGGAATGAAATCGGGTAAAGCAGCTGAGAGTAATGGGATAAAGATAGAAATGTTAAAAGCAGGTGGGGATATAGTTTTGGAGTGGTTGGTGCTTTTATTTAATATATGTATGGAAGAGGGTAAGGTACCTAGGGATGGGCCGAGAGCATGAATAGTTCCTTGGTATATGGACCGTGCTTTCTGTAACAGAGATAGGAATGTTAGAGAGTGTGCTCCCATGAGCTGGTATTGATGACATAGTCAACAGGCTGCATAATATTATGTCAGGTGATGGGAACAAGCCCATCATCCGCCTTAGTGCTGGTGAAAATGATATCGGGAAGGGTAGGTGATAAGAGCTGCTGGATAAGTAGAAATCAGCCATAGATGTAATCAGGTCTAAGGGAGGGGTCCCAATAATATGTAGCATCTTGCCTAAACGGGGAGTGAGCAATGAATGGATGTCTAGGGTAACTTGTGTAAATTGATGGCTAGACAGGTACTGCAAGGAATCTGCAATCCCATTCATTGATAACTTGGACAAATTTCATGGCAAGCATTATATGAATGCAAGGGACTGATTACATCTCTCAGGGGCCGGAGTGATTGCATTAGCCAACTCGTTTGACGGGGCCATTGCTGACTTGTCTAGGACTTTAAACTGATAGATTATAGAGGAATGGGTGTGAGATGGAAAATATCAAGCTGCAGTACAAGGGTTGAAAACAGCAGATATTACCAGGATACCTCAGGGATATCTTTCATAGACAATATTCAAAATAAAGCTGCTTGTAAAGGCAAATCAATTAATCAACAAAGAGTGACAGTAGAGGGCAGAGAGTGGCTAGCTCCCTTAAGGTTTACTATACTAATAGTAGGAGTCTGAGAAATAAGAATGATGGGCTGAGATTACTTGCATGTGCAGGTAATACAGATATTATTGCTATAACGGAGACCTGGTTCAACCTGAACGATAGAGAAATGCCTTCTAAATGCCACATATAAGGCTATAAACTACTACACACTGATAGGGTCAACAGGAAGGGTGATGGAGTAGCGATAATTTCAATTGTTGTGTTAGACAAGATATAAGATCGAAGCATTGGACAAAGAAACTGTTTGGTTACTGTTTCTCGAGGGTCGTAAAAAATTAATTTTGGATTTGATTTATAGGCCCTTAAATCTTGATAGGGAGTACAGTAGGCTGCTATGGGACGAAATTCATATTGCGTCTAGATATGAAAATGTCGTGATAATGGGAGATTTTAACTTTAGGCAAATTGACTGGAACAATATGACAGGAAATCTCGAGTGAGTCTAGTGACTCTCTTGATATGATTCAAGATTGCTTTTAAAAAGTTTGTGACAGAACCAACTAGAGGAAACAATCTGCCTGACTTGGTTCACGCCAACAAGGAATCACTAATTAATAATCTTGAGGTTAATGATGAGAGTGAAGAAAGTGATCACAAATCACTTTGTTTCAATGTATCATGGAATTACCTGAATAACTGCAATCAAGTCTGTACCAGACTTCCGCTTGGCCGAATTCAAAGGACTGAGAAATTGGAACGACCTGACAATGGGTCAGGTAGGTGGTGTTGGTTGCCAATATGACGTTTTTCAGAGCATAGGTCTCGTTGCCCAGACAACTTATGCTCCAAGCATGGAAATCAGATCAACCAAAAATGATCCCAAATGGATAAACAATAGATTAAATCATCTCATTGGTCAAAAGCTAGGCATAAATAGGCGTATCAAAAGAGAGGGGTTGGCAGTTAAGAAATCAATATATACTATTAAAGAGAGAAATAGAAAAGGGAATAAAAAAAGCTAAAAGAGATTAAGAGGCAACAGTGGGAACGAATTTAATGACTAACCCAAAAGATTTTTTTCAAGTATATTGAAGATTGGCCCACTCAAAAGTAGCTCAGGTCAGATCATTGACAGTGATTAGGAAATGTGTGAAGATTTTCTGCAGGAAAATACTAACGAAATTCCAGAAATTATAAGTTATGTACAACAGGATGATAATAAACTATGCACGATTAGGATAACCAGAGACATGGTCCTCAGACACAGAGAAATTAAAATCGAATAAATCCCCAGGCTTAATGAACTGTTTGCAAGGGTTTTACAGAAATGTAAAGAGGAAGTGGAAATTAGCAAACCTTTGGCAAGTCTTTATAAAATATCACTACATACTGGCATAGTGCCAAACAAATGAAAAATGGCAAATGTAATACCTATTTACAAAGCAGGTGACAGGTCCTTAGCTTCGAACTATAGACCAATAAGCCTTACCTATATAGTGGGAAAATTTATGGAATCAGTAATTGCCCAGGCAATTCGTAGCCATCTTGAAACGACGAATACGGTATTGTGTATATGGACGTTAGTGAGGCGTTTGAAAGAGTTACACATCAGAGGTTATTGAGAAAAAATTAGGCACACGGAATAGGAAAATTTTTTTCCTGGGTAGAGGCGTGGTTGGCACATAGGAATCAGATAGTTTGCATAAATGTGGAGAAATCAGAGCTGGGACACGCCACGAGTGGGGTTCCACAGGGGTCTGTGTTGGAGGGAATAAATAACCACATAAGCAAGTTTGCTAATGACACCATAATAGGTCGCCTAATTCATTCTAATGAGGACATAAGAGCACTCCAGGAAGATTTGAATAGACTGATGCAGTGGTCGGAGAAATGGCAGATGCAGTTTAATATATACAAATGCAAAGTTCTAAACATTGGACAAGAAAATAGCCATGCCACACATAAACAAAATAATGTACATCTTAATATTAATGATTGCAAAAAGGATATGGGAGTTCTGGTTAATAACATTCTAAAACCAAGACAACAGTGCATAAGTGCTCGCAATAAAGCAAAAAAAAAAATCCTTGGCTTCATATCAAGGAGCATAAATAATAGAAGTCCTCAGGTTGTTCTTCAACTTTATATATCTTAGTATAGCCCTTATTTAGATTTTGTTGCACAGTTCTGCAATTTTTGCGAGAAAAATTGTCTTAAGAAATATAAAGCTCTTTGTAAGCCTTCATGCTTAGTCTTATTAATAAACAATATTACGTGTTGCCCATAAGTAATTGAAAAATTACTTTGTGATCTTCAAACTATTTGAAACAGAAGTTGAATTTTGTTTTGTTTAAGAAAGGGTTTAAAATATATTTCATAATTTTCATGATTTTCTCTGTAACTATCAAATGGGGATAAGAAGCTTTTTCTTGTTTATTAATACCCTTTGAGTAGCAAGCCTTGAAAAATTGCGAATTTTGAAATGCATTTCCTATGAGTGGATAGAGTATCTCAATATAAGGTAAATGAGCCCATATAAATGGATATGTGAAAGTTCGTTTTCGATCAATTGCTAATATGCGAAGACCGACTACACTAGGTCGTGCCCACTAAAGGGTGAACAAATTGAAATATTGCAAAGTTGCAATTGTTAAAAAAACACCAAATAACTTTTTTTTTTTAAATTTATTATACAAAAAGACAATATCAAAAACATGAATTGAACTTGTTTCCAAACATTTTGTAAGTATTAAAAAAATACAAAAATGAACCAAATAGCAACATGGACACATTACAAAGTTATAAAACTTTCAATACCCATATTCCTGAGTTTCCTGAGAAAGAACAATCATTGTAGATCACTAATTTCTACAATGAAACTTTATAAGGCAATTTCTATCCTTCTTGATGCATAGGTTTACTTTGCATGTGGCACAGGACATGATGTTTGTGTTTGTTTCACAACTTGCAAGTAAATAGCTTGCCTGGCACTGGCCAGTGACCTAGCTTGCAAGTAAATAGCTTGCCTGGCGCTGGCCAGTGACCTAGCTTGCCTGGCACTGGCCAGTGATCTAGCTTGCCTGGGACTGGCCAGTGACCTAGCTTGCCTGGCGCTGGCCAGTGACCTAGCTTGCAAGTAAATAGTTTGCCTGGCGCTGGCCAGTGACCTAGCTTGCAAGTAAATAGCTTGCCTGGCGCTGGCCAGTGACCTAGCTTGCAAGTAAATAGCTTGCCTGGCGCTGGCCAGTGACCTAGCTTGCAAGTAAATAGCTTGCCTGGCGCTGGCCAGTGACCTAGCTTGCCTGGCACTGGCCAGTGACCTAGCTTGCCTGGGACTGGCCAGTGACCTAGCTTGCCTGGCGCTGGCCAGTGACCTAGCTTGCCTGGCGCTGGCCAGTGACCTAGCTTGCCTGGCGCTGGCCAGTGACCTAGCTTGCCTGGCACTGGTCACTGACCTAGCTTGCCTGGCACTGGCCAGTGACCTAGCTGTTTATCCAATCTCATCACTTGAGACCTCCGTATTCATCACCACTGTTAAAGCAATTCCATCTGGCTCTGGATCTGAGTCACCTTCCTTCAAAAAGCAAACATATTTGGACTTTTCTTTGGAGGACTCACCATAAAACAATTTCTTGTTGATCTGGAAGGACAATAAAAATGTTGTGTACACGACCATTACAGAATTCATATCTGCATTACAATTTTTTTTAGAAATTTTTATTTACTGAAATTTAAAATAGGGCCTAAAGTGGCGCAAACGAATTTGTTCGGTCGTTTTTTGTTGCAATTTTTCCATTTACATGGTGCACTCACATTATGCCTCATGCAGACTATATATATATATATATATATATATATATATATATATATATATATATATATATATATATATATATATATATATATATATATATATATATATCTCAAAATATGACTAAACTATTCATTTATGGACTAGACACACATATCAGTACTTACCGACATTGTAGAGGGTTAAATCCAAGAGTATATGAGTGTGTCACTACATGAAAAAAACATCTCTTGGCGAAGGCAATAGGCAGCGAGCAGACGCCATCACCACATAGCGAAGCGACTCACAGAAGGCTTGTGATTGGTCAGAAATAGAGAACGGGAACCCGTATGCGGTGTGGGTGTAGGAGGAATGCGCAAGAAACCATACTTTCACGACCAAGTAAACTCGGGCGTGCCACTCAAAGGGGTAATTACTGTAAGCAGGAAGAATGATACTACCAAAGTATTAAAGGTTTAGCTGCAGGTTTGTCTTCAAGCATTAACTGCATTAAAGCATCTGTAGCAAAGAGGGAATCAAATTATTAATTTCTACACAACTCATTTTTACTAGGTGCATATATCACAATAAACAGATCACAATAAACAGATCTGTTGTCATCGATGGATAAAACACTTGTAGTCTGAGAGAATAATAAACCTCTTCTTTATTATGTACATTAGGTTTAGAGAACTGTAATTTAATTCGCAAGTTAACAAACTTCTCGGCTAGAAGAGTCATCCATTTGTGCATTCAGCAGATTAAAAACTGAGATGGTTCTTCTAAAGTTAAAAGTTTTATAAGGAAGCAGACTTTCCTATTTGAATCCAGTCAGTTGATTGATTCATAGTATAATTTACTATAATAATAGAAGAAATAATTTCTAAAGCTATGCTCAATAAGTTTACATGTTCAAAATATGGACCATTTTCCTTATATTTTCCTGAATAGACTGATCCGAGTAAAATAAACATATAAATTATATTGCGGATGATATTCGACCGTAGTTGATCAATTAGGAGACTTTTTGGATTCAACTCGAAGATATAAGTTTTACAAAGAATGCAACTATGAGTATTATTGGTTTAGTATTTAAATCAAGAGTCTAATTTAAAGTCAAGTATTTGGTAAAAGACACTTGTGTACAGTTCAGGACATTTATTAAAGTAAACGTTTCACCCCGAGTGGCTTCTTAAATCCTAATACAGCGATAACTATGAAACGAGTATATGTATTGGCGAAACGTTTCCTTTAATAAATGTCCCGAACTGTATATAAGAATCTTTTTCCACATCCCGTTGGTATCAAAATACCATTTCTCAAAAGCCAAGTAGAAAAACTCAATTAATACGTCTGTTTTCAGCACCCAATGCTGATAAGATAATTCTAATTCAGTTTTTAAATCGATGTTCTCTATAAGATATGTACAATGCCAAGGGAAAGCAGAAAGTTTGACAATTATAATAAGATCTGTCGCTTCTTTAATGACATATCAGAAAAATAAGTGGTGTCAAATAGTTTGGCAATATTTGGAGTGGACTCCCGATCCACCAATATGTAGCCAAGACGCCCGAGGCAATTACAGTCGAATTTGCCTCCACTATCTGCTCACCTAGGAAGCAGTAAATAATATTGAAAAGAATGTTTAATAAGCTATTAATAAGTGTATCATTATCCATATCCCTTAGTAGGGTTTGCTCATCTGCATCAGTCATGGAGTCTTTGAATTAAATATTAATTTCATCCAATTCTACGAAGTCCCCGGGAACTCCAGGGATGCGAAATTCGTGAACGTTGTCTTTAATTTTGGAAGAGGGGAATATTTTCAGCACTGAGTGCTTGCAATTTGACTTTCAACCAGTCTCAATGTGTGTGGGCGTTGGAATTACCCTATAGTACTGGCAGAGTAAACTCCTAGTGGGACTTAAAACCCGAAGTTATCACCCCTACCGTCGCCAGGGGTTACACTAGACTGAATACGACAGTTTTAATATCCCATTCATTTTTCTGTCCGCTTTTCCTTTTATTTGTTCGGTCCCCCACGAAGTATATTATGAACATGAGATGTTATTATATCGCCTAAACCACACACTGAATGATGGGGTTTTAAAGGGTCAATGAACCTTGAAAAATATTTTGGAGGAGATGTGAAGAATCTCACGCATCTTGGCGGCCAAAGAAACAAGCGTTTTTAACTAAGGCAATGTTATTTAAATTTCTATCTCACATGCGGTACCACAGTAACATAACGCCCTTCATAAGATATATCACAGAAGAATTTCATATAGTATATTCACTCTTACTGGTTTATACATCAAGGGCTGAAAGCCAGAAGCATCGAAAATATTTATTAACTGATTACCATATATCTCGTGGTTCATCATTATCACTGTACATTAAATTGTAGTCAGCACCGGCAATAGGGTGGGGCTTGAATGCTCCTAATTGCTTAGGAATAGAGGGAGCGTCCCCATATCACTTCGATATGAAAATATATTTCTCCTTGTCACTGAAACTAAGTATCTGACCCATATTTGGTTTAAAACACATTTTTAATGAATGACAACATTTTTCTTGGAAAAAGTTGCGATCTGGAGGACAGCAGCATTATTACAATTGCTCTATCAAAGCTATGTATTTTTCTTCTGCTAAATACATGGGATAATTCTCTCTCAAGGACATCAGCATGTCTGTTGTTATCTGTTGATAAATTTCCTCGGTCATATGAGTAACATTCATTGATAAGATATATTGTTTAGGTAATCCCTTCACCGTTTTCGGTATTGTGAGTCCATGACCTGGTGTCAGCGATTAGAAGCTTAGGGTAGGCTTGGAGGCCCAGCCTACCTGACCCCATACGGAGTGGGGAGTGCGGGCATGTGGGAGTGGCATTCGGCAGTGGCTCTCCCATTTCTGAGAGAGATGTTGGCGAGAGTCACTCTTGCTACTATCATCTGAGAAAACTTCCCCTCATTTCTCCTGTTGCTATCTTTATAACATTGGACGGCTTCTGATGATGCAATGAGAAGTGTGAATATACCTGAGAGAAGATTTCCACTTTTTGTGGCTTGTCTTGCATACACACACACACACACACACACACACACAGGTATACGTATATATATATATATATATATATATATATATATATGAATATATATATATATATATATATATATATATATATATATATATATATATATATATAGACCCCATCTTATATATATATAAATTTGGGGTCCACCTCTGGGGTAAATTGTGGGACCCATAGCCTCGGAGAAGTGGATAAAAAGGCTTCAAGGAAGAATATTTTGATTTCTTCCTGAAGCCGTTTGAATATTCCACTTCCCCTACCACCCCATCTTTTCATGCTTTTTTACCAATAGGTATATTTTATTACATAACATGGCACAAAAGGTTTAAGAGATACATTGTTGATATAAAGATGGCATATACAGTACATGAGATGTGAGAGATATATATCTAGTACATATTGTTACATGTTTGTCACTGGTTATAATGCGAAAATCTCATCCAGCTCTTCAGAACCAGGGCACGTGCCCAAAATACAGCAGGCATTACCCCTCTTAACAGCAGCACTGAGTCGCTGGAACAGAAAACTAGCTGCCCTGGGATCCCTAGTTACCCTGATGAGTCATTTGCCTAGCTCCTTAAGGAACTTAGATGCACTCTTTCCCCATGAGCCAAGGGTCTCCGAGCCTATGGGAACAAACATATAATGATGGGCAAGTTCTCCATATTTTCTAGACTTTTGGAACTCCCTGAAGCTGGCGGCTGCCCCTCCTTCCTCCCTGGTGTATTGGAGATAGGTAGCCAAGGCAGATGCACATGTGTGGTCCCACACCACCGTCTTACCGTCTGTCCAGGCTTGAAGTGTGATACCATCTGGACGCTTCTGGCTGCCATCAGATCTGCATATTTGGGGTGGTTCCCTTACTGCTCGGCATCCAGCTGTTGTGAGGCTCCTCTTAATAAAGTTATTAACCTTCTCATGTCTTGCAATCTTTCCCCCGGATTTACGGCACACAAGACCATGATACCCGAATTGGTCTGCTGCTTCACTAGCACAAATACACCTGTTTTCGGCGAGAATAGGGGCGGCAAGTCGAAGGGCAACACCAATGCGGATGGTCTGTGGGTCGAGCCGTGCGCCAAGGCTGGAGTTGGGAACAGCCAACAGAAAGTCCCCTGCATGAGGAGCTCTCAGTGCCAGGAGGCGGGCTCTATCCTTCCCTGACACACTCTGAAGCATTGTTGAGGCTATTTTCTCCACTGTCGGGCCATCCCAATGCGACTGTTTGCAGTTGTTGGGGGGAGCAGGTCTGGTTTCAGAGCCCATTAGATTGTCCCCGATCATGGCTCCGTCAATGAACTTTTGGTCCTAGACTGCAATCTTGTCCCTAAGATGTTCATAGTATATAGATGGGGTTGTACAAGAAGTGAATGCAACGGTGTTGGGGAGAGGGGTGGGATTAAATTATGGAGAATCAAATACAAAAGGGAGTTGACACAGTTACTTTTTGCTGATGATACTGTGCTTATGGGAGATTCTAAAGAAAAGTTGGGTGGGTGTGTAAAGGCAGGAAGTTGAAAGTGAAAATAGATAAGAGTAAGGTAATGAGGGTATCAAATGATTTAGATAACAAAAAATTGGATATCACATTGGAGAGAAGGAATACGGAAGAAGTGAATGTTCTCAGATATTTGGGAGTTGATGTGTCAGTGGATGGGTTTATGAAGGATAAGGTTAACGATAGAATTGATGAGGGAAAAACAGGTGAGTGGTGCGTTGAGGTATATGTGGAGACAAAAAGCGTTATCAGTGGAGGCAAAGAAGAGAATGAATGAAAGTATAGTGGTACCAACACACTCATATGGGTGTGAAGCTTGGGTTGTAAATGCTGCAGCGAGGAGGCTGCTGGAGGCAGTGGAGATGTCCTAAGGGCGATGTGTGGTGTGAATATTATGCAGAGAATTCGAACTGTGGAAATTAGGAGAAGGTGTGGAGTTAATAAAAGTATTAGTCAGAGAGCTGAAAAAGGGTTGTTGAGGTGGTTTGGTCATTTAGAGAGAATGGACCAAAGTGGAATGACATGGAGAGCGTATAAATCTGTAGGGAAAGAAAGGCGGGGTAGGGGTCGTCCTCGAAAAGGTTGGAGGGAGGGGATAAAGGAGGTTTTGTGGGTGAGGAGCTTGGACTTCCAGCAAGCGTGCATGAGCATGTTAGATAGGAGTGAATGGTGAATGGAGAGGAAAGTTTTTTGGGACCTGACGAGCTGTTGGAGCGTGAAGAGGGTAATATTTAGTCGAGGGATTCAGGGAAACCGGTTATTTTTATATAGCCGGACTTGAGTTCTGGAAATAGGAAGTACAATGGCTGCACTTTAAGGGAGGGGTTTGGGATATTGGCAGTTTGGAAGAATGTGTAATAGGACAGTATATATATAATTGGGGCCCTGATATTATATTCTATAGGGAGTTTATTGTAAGTCACTTTTTATATTCTATCTTTATATATGTTTCTAAACTGTTGTATCTGGGCACCTCTGCAAAAATAGTGATTATGTGTGAGTGAGGTAGAAGTGTTCAATGATGAAAGTATTTTCGTTTTGAGGATTTTCTTTCTTTTTGAGTCACCCTGCCTAGGTGGGAAACGGCCGACTTGTTGAAAAAATTATAAAATAATAATAATAACAATAATAATAATAATATATATATATATATATATATATATATATATATATATATATATATATATATATATATATATATATATATATATATATATATATTTCGTGCCGAATATGTAAAACTGGTCAATTAGCAAGAACTCATTTAAAATTAAGTCCTTTCTAAAATTTTCTTTTATACGTTTAAAGATATATATTTTCTTTTCATTTGTGTTAATGTAAAAATTAATAATTTTGTATCAAAAGAACCATAGATAACTTATTTAACCTTGTTATAACAAGTGCAATTTAATTTAGCCTAATCCAACTAAATATATTTAAGATAAGTTTAAAACAATTTAATAATAAACAAACACAATGATCATTTTTTTTATTCAAGTTCAGAAAGATTTTTGCGAAATTAATGCAAATACAAATTTTCGCTTGACTTACACGGCAAAAAGGGTGCTGTTATTTAAGCCAAAATCGCAAGTTTTACCTATTAGGCACTATATGTAATCCACACACACACACACACACACACACACACACACACACACACACACACACACACACACACACACACACACACACATAATCCAGCATGTCTTCGTAAAGGAGTCATTTTTCCTCTCTGGCCACTGTAAAGTCTGTGACCATCTCCAGTGTGTTACCATCTCCAGTGTGTTACCATCATCAGTTTGTTACCATCTCCAGTTTGTTACCATCATCAGTTTGTAACCATCTCCGGTTTGTTACAATCTCCAGTTTGTTACCGTCTCCAGTTTGTTACCGTCTCCAGTTTCCTACCATCTCCAGTTTCTTACCATCTCCAGTTTCTTACCATCTCCAGTTTCTTTCCATCTCCAATTTCTTACCATCCCCAGTTTCTTAGCATCTTCAGTTTCTTACCATCTCCAGTGTGTTACCATCCCCAGTTTGTTACTATCTCCAGTTTGTTACCATCTCCAGTTTGTTACCATCTCCAGTTTGTTACCATCATCAGTTTGTAACCATCTCCGGTTTGTTACAATCTCCAGTTTGTTACCGTCTCCAGTTTCTTACCGTCTCCAGTTTCTTACCATCTCCAGTTTCTTTCCATCTCCAATTTCTTACCATCCCCAGTTTCTTAGCATCTTCGGTTTCTTACCATCTCCAGTGTGTTACCATCCCCAGTTTGTTACTATCTCCAGTTTGTTACCATCCCCAGTTTGTTACTATCTCCAGTGTGTTACCATCTCCAGTTTACCATCTCCAGTTTCTTACCATCTCCAATTTCTTACCATCTAGAGGGGGTTACCATCTCCAGTTTCTTTCCATCTCCAATTTCTTTCCATCTCCAGTTTCTTACCATCTCCAATTTCTTACCATCACCAATTTCTTACCATCTCCAGTTTCTTACCATTTCAAGATTCATACCATCCTCAGTTTCTTACCATCTCCAGTTTGTTACCATCTCCAGTGTGTTACCATCTCCAGTTTGTTACCATCTCCAGTTTGTTACCATCTCCAGTTTGTTACCATCTCCAGTTTGTTACCATCTCCAGTTTACCATCTCCAGTTTCTTACCATTTCCAATTTCTTACCATCTCCACTTTGTTACCATCTCCAGTGTCTTAATATCTCCAGTTTCTTACCATCTCCAATTTCTTGCCATCTCCAGTTTGTTACCATCTCCAATTTCTTACCATCTACAGTTTGTTTCCATCTCCAGTTTCTTGCCATCTCCAGTTTCTTACCATCTCCAGTTTGTTACCATCTCCAGTTTCTTACCATCTACAGTTTGTTACCATCTCCAGTTTCTTACCATCTCCAGTTTGTTACCATCTCCAATTTCTTACCATCTCCAGTTTGTTACCATCTCCAATTTCTTTGTATCTCCAGTTTCTTACCATCTCCAATTTCTTACCATCTCCAGTTTGCTGCCATCTCCAGTTTCTTTCCATCTCCAGTTTCTTTCCATCTCCAGTTTCTTTCCATCTCCAGTTTCCTACCATCTCCAGTTTCCTACCATCTCCAGTTTCTTACCGTCTCCAGTTTATTACCATCTCCAGTTTCTTACCATCTCCAGTTTCTTACCATCTCCAGTTTGCTACCATCTCCAGTTTCTTACCATCTCCAGTTTGCTACCATCTCCAGTTTCTTACCGTCTCCAGTTTGTTACCATCTTCAGTTTGTTACCATCTCCAGTTTGTTACCATTTCAAGTTTCTTACCGTCTCCAGTTTCTTACCATCTCCAGTTTATTACCATCTACAGTTTCTTACCATCTCCAGTTTGTTACCATCTCCAGTTTGTTACCGTCATCAGTTTGTTACAACCTCCAGTTTGTTACCTTCTCCAGTTTGTTACCATCTCCAATTTCTTACCATCTTCAGTTTCTTACCGTCTCCAGTTTGTTACCATCTCCAATTTCTTACCATCTCCAGTTTCTTACCATCTCCAGTTTCTTACCATCTCCAGTTTCTTTCCATCTCCAGTTTCTTACCATCTCCAGTTTCTTACCTTCTCCTGTTTCTTACCGTCTCCAGCTTCTTTCCATCTCCAGTTTCTTACCGTCTCCAGTTTCTTACCGTCTCCAGTTTCTTACAATCTCCAGTTTCTTACCGTCTCCAGTTTCTTAGCGTCTCCAGTTTCTTACCGTCTCCAGTTTCTTGCCGTCTTCAGTTTTATGCCATCTTCAGTTTCTTACCGTCTAAAGTTTCTTACCATCTCCAGTTTCTTACCGTGTCCAGTTTCTTACCATCTCCAGCTTCTTACAGTCTCCAGTTTCTTACCATCTCCAGTTTCTTACCATCTCCAGCTTCTTACAGTCTCCAGTTTCTTACCATCTCCAGTTTCTTACCGTCTCCAGTTTCTTAGCGTCTCCAGTTTCTTACCGTCTCCAGTTTCTTGCCGTCTCCAGTTTTATGCCATCTTCAGTTTCTTACCGTCTAAAGTTTCTTACCATCTCCAGTTTCTTACCGTCTCCAGTTTCTTACCATCTCCAGCTTCTTACAGTCTCCAGTTTCTTACCATCTCCAGTTTCTTACCATCTCCAGCTTCTTACAGTCTCCAGTTTCTTACCATCTCCAGTTTCTTACCGTCTCCAATTTCTTACCGTCTCCAGTTTCTTACCATCTCAAGTTTGAACATTAAAATGGTATAAAATACCGACAGGTTGTTAGGTAAGACACATATGCAACAGTTAGGTATCTTTATTATGAAACGTTTCGCCTACACAGTAGGCTTCATCAGTCGAGTACAGAAAAGTTGATAGAAGCAGAAGATACTTGAAGACGATGTAATCAGTCCATCACCCTTAAAGTTTTGAGGTGGTCAGTCCCTCAGTCTGGAGAAGAGCATTGTTCCATAGTATGAAACAATATTGTTTCATACTATGGAACAATGCTCTTCTCCAGACTGAGGGACTGACCACCTCAAAACTTTAAGGGTGATGGACTGATTACATCGTCTTCAAGTATCTTCTGCTTCTATCAACTTTTCTGTACTCGACTGATGAAGCCTACTGTGTAGGCGAAACGTTTCATAATAAAGATACCTAACAGTTGCATATGTGTCTTACCTAACATCTCCAGTTTCTTACCATCTCCAGTTTCTTACCGTCTCCAGTTTCTTACCGTCTCCAGTTTCTTACCATCTCCAGTTTGTTACCATCTCCAGTTCGTTACCATCTCCAATTTCTTACCATCTCTAGTTTTTTGCCATCTCCAGTTTCTTTTTATCTCCAATTTCTTACCATGTCCAGTTTCTTACCATCTCCAGTTTCTTACCGTCTCCAGTTTGTTACCATCTCCAATTTCTTTCCATGTCCAGTTTCTTATCTCCAATTTCTTACCATCTCCAAATTCTCACCATCTCCAATTTCTCACCTTCTCCAATTTCTTACCATCTCCAGTTTCTTACCATCTCCAGTTTCTTACCATCTCCAGTTTATTTCCATCTCCAGTTTCTTACCATCACCAGTTTCTTACCATCTCCAGTTTCTTACCATCTCCAGTTTCTTACCATCTCCAGTTTGTTACCATCTCCAGTTTCTTTCCATCTCCAGTTTCCTACCGTTTCCAGTTTACCATCTCCAGTTTGTTACCGTCTCCAGTTTGTTACCATCTCCAGTTTGTTACCATCTCCAGTTTCTTACCATCTCCAGTTTCTTACCGTCTCCAGTTTATCTCCAGTTTGTTACCGTCATCAGTTTGTTACCATCTCCAGTTTGTTACAATCTCCAGTTTGTTACCATCTCCAATTTCTTACCACCTCCAGTTTGTTACCATCTCCAGTGTCTTAATATCTTCAGTTTCTTTCCATCTCCAGTTTCTTACCGTCTCCAATTTCTTGCGATCTCCAGTGTGTTACCATCTCCAGTTTGTTACCATCTCCAGTTTGTTACCATCTCCAGTTTCTTTCCGTCTCCAGTTTCTTTCCATCTCCAGTTTGTAAGCATCTCCAGTTTGTTACCATATCCAATTTCTTACCATCTCCAGTTTTTTACCATCTCCAGTTTCTTACCATCTCCAATTTCTTGCCATCTCCAGTTTGTTACCATCTCCAGTTTGTTACCATCTCCAGTTTGTTACCATCTCCAGTTCGTTACCATCTCCAGTTTCTTTCCATTTCCAGTTTCTTTCCTTCTCCAGTTTGTTACCATCTCCAGATTGTTACCATATCCAATTTCTTACCATGTCCAGTATTTTACCATCTCCAGTTTCTTTCCACCTCCAATTTCTTACCATGTCCAGTATTTTACCATCTCCAGTTTCTTTCCACCTCCAATTTCTTAATATCTCAAGTTTCTTACCGTCTCATGTTTGTTACCATCTCCAATTACTTTCCATCTCCAGTTTCTTACCATCTCCAATTTCTTACCATCTCCAAATTCTTACCATCTCCAATTTCTTACCATCTCCAGTTTCTTACCATCTCCAGTTTCTTACCATCTCCAGTTTCTTTCCATCTCCAGCTTCTTACCATCTCCAGTTTCTTATCATCTCCAGTTTCTTACCGTCTCCAGTTTCTTACCGTCTCCAGTTTATTACCATCTCCAGTTTATTACCATCTAGAGTTTATTATCATCTCCAGTTTCTTACCATCTCCAGTTTCTTACCATCTTCAGTTTCTTACCATCTCCAGTTTTTTACCATCTCCAGTTTGTTACCATCATCAGTTTGTTACCATCTCCAGTTTGTTACCATCATCAGTTTGTCACCATCTCCAGTTTGTTACCATCATCAGTTTCTTACCATCTCCAGTTTCTTACCATCTCCAGTTTCTTACCATCTCCAGTTTCTTACCATCTCCAGTTTCTTACCATCTCCAGTTTGTTACCATCTCCAGTTTGTTACCATCTCCAGTTTGTTACCATCTCCAGTTTGTTACCATCTCCAGTTTGTTACCATCTCCAGTTTGTTACCATCTCCAGTTTGTTACCATCTCCAGTTTGTTACCATCTCCAGTTTACCATCTCCAGTTTGTTACCATCTTCAGTTTGTTACCATCTTCAGTTTGTTACCATCTCCAGTTTGTTGCTTTCTCCAGTTTGTTACCATCTCCAGTTTGTTACCATCTCCAGTTTGTTACCATCTTCAGTTTGTTACCATCTCCAGTTTGTTGCTTTCTCCAGTTTGTTACCATCTCCAGTTTGTTACCATCTCCAGTTTGTTACCATCTCCAGTTTCTTGCCTTCTCCAGTTTGTTACCATCTCCAGTTTGTTACCATCTTCAGTTTGTTACAATCTCCAGTTTGTTACCATCTCCGATTTGTTACCATCTCCAGTTTACCCTCTTTAGTTTGTTACCATCTCCAGTTTGTTACCATCTCCAGTTTGTTACCATCTCCAGTTTCTTACCGTCTCCAGTTTCTTACCGTCTCCAGTTTCTTACCGTCTCCAGTTTCTTACCGTCTCCAGTTTGTTACCGTCTCCAGTTTCTTACCAACTCCAGTTTCTTACCATCTCCAATTTCTTACCATCCTCAGTTTCTTGCCATCTTCAGTTTCTTACCATCTCCAGGGTCTTACCATCTCCAGTTTGTTACCATCTCCAGTTTACCATCTCCAGTTTCTTACCATCTCCAATTTCTTACCATCTCCTGTTTGTTACCATCTCCAGTCTCTTAATATCTTCAGTTTCTTACCATCTCCAGTTTCTTTCCATCTCCAATTTCTTGCCATCTTCAGTGTGTCACTATCTCCAGTTTGTTACCATCTCCAGTTTCTTTCCATCTCCAGTTTCTTACCATCTCCAATTTCTTACCATCTCCAATTTCTTACCATCTCCACTTTCTTACCATCCCCAGTTTCTTACCATCTTCAGTTTCTTACCATCTCCAGTGTCTTACTATCTCCAGTGTCTTACCATCTCCAGTTTGTTACCATCTTCAGTTTGTTACCATCTCCAGTTTCTTACCATCCTCAGTTTCTTTCCATCTCCAATTTCTTTCCATCTCCAGTGTGTTACCATCTCCAGTTTGTTACCATCTTCAGTTTGTTACCATCTCCAGTTTCTGTCCATCTCCAGTTTCTTTCCATCTCCAGTTTCTTACCATCTCCAGTTTGTTACCATCTCCAATTACTTTCCATCTCCAGTTTCTTACCATCTCCATTTTGTTACCATCTCCAATTTGTTACCATCTCCAGTTTGTTACCATCTTTAGTTTGTTACAATCTCCAGTTTGATACCATCTCCAGTGTGTTACCATCTCCAGTTTGTTACTATCTCCAGTTTGTTACCATCTCCAGTTTACCATCTCCAGTTTCTTACCATCTCCAGTTTCTTTCCATCTTCAATTTCTTGCCATCTCCAGTGTGTTACCATCTCCAGTTTGTTACCATGTCCAGTTGTTACCATCTCCAGTTTCTGTCCATCTCCAGTTTCTTTCCATCTCCAGTTTCTTACCATCTCCATTTTGTTATCATCTCCAATTTGTTACCATCTCCAGTTTGTTACCATCTTTAGTTTGTTACCATCTTCAGTTTGATACCATCTCCAGTTTGTTACCATCTCCAGTTTGTTACCGTCTCCAGGTTGCTACCGTCTCCAATTTCTTACCATCTCCAGTTTCTTACCGTCTCCAGTTTCTTACCATCTCCAGTTTCTTACCATCTCCAATTTCTTACCATCTCCAGTGTGTTACCATCTCCAATTTCTTACCATCTCCAGTGTGTTACCATCTCCAGTTTGTTACCATCTCATGTTTGTTACCATCTCCAGATTGTTACCATCTCCAGTTTACCATCTCCAGTTTCTTACCATCTCCAATTTCTTACCATCTAGAGGGGGTTACCATCTCCATTTTCTTTCCATCTCCAATTTCTTTCCATCTCCAGTTTCTTACCATCTCCAATTTCTTACCATTACCAATTTCTTACCATCTCCAGTTTCTTACCATTTCAAGATTCATACCATCCTCAGTTTCTTACCATCTTCAGTTTCTTACCATCTCCAGTGTGTTACCATCTCCAGTGTGTTACCATCTCCAGTGTGTTACCATCTCCAGTGTGTTACCATCTCCAGTGTGTTATCATCTCCAGTTTGTTACCATCTCCAGTTTGTTACCATCTCCTGTTTGTTACCATCTCCAGTTTGTTACCATCTCCAGTGTGTTACCATCTCCAGTTTGTTACCATCTCCAGTTTGTTACCATCTCCAGTTTACCATCTCCAGTTTCTTACCATTTCCAATTTCTTACCATCTCCACTTTGTTACCATCTCCAGTGTCTTAATATCTCCAGTTTCTTACCATCTCCAATTTCTTGCCATCTCCAGTTTGTTACCATCTCCAATTTCTTACCATCTACAGTTTGTTTCCATCTCCAGTTTCTTGCCATCTCCAGTTTCTTACCATCTCCAGTTTGTTAAAATCTCCAGTTTCTTACCATCTACAGTTTCTTACCATCTCCAGTTTGTTACCATCTCCAGTTTGTTACCATCTCCAATTTCTTACCATCTCAAGTGTCTTAATATCTTCAATTTCTTACCATCTCCAGTTTGTTACCTTCTCCAATTTCTTTGTATCTCCAGTTTCTTACCATCTCCAATTTCTTACCATCTGCAGTTTCTTTCCATCTCCAGTTTCTTTCCATCTCCAGTTTCTTTCCATCTCCAGTTTCTTACCATCTCCAGTTTCCTACCATCTCCAAGTTTCTTACCATCTCCAGTTTCTTACCGTCTCCAGTTTATTACCATCTCCAGCTTGTTACCATCTCCAGTTTCTTACCATCTCCAGTTTGCTACCATCTCCAGTTTCTTACCGTCTCCAGTTTCTTACCATCTCCAGTTTCTTACCGTCTTTAGTTTGTTACCATCTCCAGTTTGTTACCATCTTCAGTTTGTTACCATCTCCAGTTTGTTACCATTTCAAGTTTCTTACCGTCTCCAGTTTCTTACCATCTCCAGTTTATTACCATCTACAGTTTCTTACCATCTCCAGTTTGTTACCATCTCCAGTTTGTTACCTTCTCCAATTTGTTACCATCTCCAGTATGTTACCATCTACAGTTTCTTACCCTCTCCAGTTTGTTACCATCTCCAATTTCTTTCCATCTCCAGTTTCTTACCATCTCCAGTTTGTTGCCATCTCCAGTTTGTTACCATCTCCAATTTCTTACCATCTTCAGTTTCTTACCGTCTCCAGTTTGTTACCATCTCCAATTTCTTACCATCTCCAGTTTGTTACCATCTCCAGTTTCTTACCATCTCCAGTTTCTTTCCATCTCCAGTTTCTTACCATCTCCAGTTTCTTACCTTCTCCTGTTTCTTACCGTCTCCAGCTTCTTTCCATCTCCAGTTTCTTACCGTCTCCAGTTTCTTACCGTCTCCAGTTTCTTACAATCTCCAGTTTCTTACCGTCTCCAGTTTCTTAGCGTCTCCAGTTTCTTACCGTCTCCAGTTTCTTGCCGTCTCCAGTTTTATGCCATCTTCAGTTTTTTACCGTCTAAAGTTTCTTACCATCTCCAGTTTCTTACCGTCTCCAGTTTCTTACCATCTCCAGCTTCTTACAGTCTCCAGTTTCTTACCATCTCCAGTTTCTTACCGTCTCCAATTTCTTACCGTCTCCAGTTTCTTACCATCTCCAGTTTCTTACCGTCTCCAATTTCTTACCATCTCCAGTTTGTTACCATCTCCAGTTTGTTACCGTCATCAGTTTGTTACAACCTCCAGTTTGTTACCTTCTCCAATTTGTTACCATCTCCAGTATGTTACCATCTACAGTTTCTTACCCTCTCCAGTTTGTTACCATCTCCAATTTCTTTCCATCTCCAGTTTCTTACCATCTCCAGTTTGTTGCCATCTCCAGTTTGTTTCCATCTCCAATTTCTTACCATCTCCAGTTTCTTACCATCTCCAGTTTCTTACCATCTCCAGTTTCTTTCCATCTCCAGCTTCTTACCATCTCCAGTTTCTTATCATCTCCAGTTTCTTACCGTCTCCAGTTTATTACCGTCTCCAGTTTATTACCATCTCCAGTTTCTTACCATCTCCAGTTTCTTACCATCTTCAGTTTCTTACCATCTCCAGTTTCTTACCATCTCCAGTTTGTTACCATCATCAGTTTGTTACCATCTCCAGTTTGTTACCATCATCAGTTTGTTACCATCTCCAGTTTGTTACCATCATCAGTTTCTTACCATCTCCAGTTTCTTACCATCTCCAGTTTCTTACCATCTCCAGTTTCTTACCATCTCCGGTTTGTTACCATCTCCAGTTTGTTACCATCATCAGTTTCTTACCATCTCCAGTTTGTTACCATCTCCAGTTTGTTACCATCTCCAGTTTGTTACCATCTCCAGTTTGTTACCATCTCCAGTTTGTTACCATCTCCAGTTTGTTACCATCCCCAGTTTGTTACCATCTCCAGTTTGCTACCATCTCCAGTTTGTTACCATCTCCAGTTTGCTACCATCTCCAGTTTGTTACCATCTCCAGTTTGTTGCTTTCTCCAGTTTGTTACCTTCTCAAGTTTGTTACCATCTCCAGTTTGTTACCATCTTCAGTTTGTTACCATCTCCAGTTTGTTGCTTTCTCCAGTTTGTTACCATCTCCAGTTTGTTACCATCTCCAGTTTGTTACCATCTCCAGTTTCTTGCCTTCTCCAGTTTGTTACCATCTCCAGTTTGTTACCATCTTCAGTTTGTTACAATCTCCAGTTTGTTACCATCTCCGATTTGTTACCATCTCCAGTTTACCATCTTTAGTTTGTTACCATCTCCAGTTTGTTACCATCTCCAGTTTGTTACCATCTCCAGTTTCTTACCGTCTCCAGTTTCTTACCGTCTCCAGTTTCTTACCGTCTCCAGTTTCTTACCGTCTCCAGTTTGTTACCGTCTCCAGTTTCTTACCAACTCCAGTTTCTTACCATCTCCAATTTCTTACCCTCCCCAGTTTCTTGCCTTCTTCAGTTTCTTACCATCTCCAGGGTGTTACCATCTCCAGTTTGTTACCATCTCCAGTTTACCATCTCCAGTTTCTTACCATCTCCAATTTCTTACCATCTCCTGTTTGTTACCATCTCCAGTTTCTTTCCGTCTCCAGTTTCTTTCCATCTCCAGTTTGTAAGCATCTCCAGTTTGTTACCATATCCAATTTCCTACCATCTCCACTTTCTTACCATCCCCAGTTTCTTACCATCTTCAGTTTCTTACCATCTCCAGTGTCTTACCATCTCCAGTTTGTTACCATCTCCAGTTTGTTACCATCTCCAGTTTCTTACCATCTCCAGTTTCTTTCCATCTCCAATTTCTTTCCATCTCCAGTGTGTTACCATCTCCAGTTTGTTACCATCTCCAGTTTCTGTCCATCTCCAGTTTCTTTCCATCTCCAGTTTCTTACCATCTCCAGTTTGTTACCATCTCCAATTACTTTCCATCTCCAGTTTCTTACCATCTCCATTTTGTTACCATCTCCAATTTGTTACCATCTCCAGTTTGTTACCATGTTTGTTACCATCTCCAGTTTGATACCATCTCCAGTGTGTTACCATCTCCAGTTTGTTACTATCTCCAGTTTGTTACCATCTCCAGTTTACCATCTCCAGTTTCTTACCATCTCCAGTTTCTTTCCATCTCCAATTTCTTGCCATCTCCAGTGTGTTACCATCTCCAGTTTGTTACCATGTCCAGTTGTTACCATCTCCAGTTTCTGTCCATCTCCAGTTTCTTTCCATCTCCAGTTTCTTACCATCTCCATTTTGTTATCATCTCCAATTTGTTACCATCTCCAGTTTGTTACCATTGTTACCGTCTCCAGTTTGTTACCATCTACAGTTTCTTACCATCTCCAGTTTGTTACCTTCTCCAATTTGTTACCATCTCCAGTTTCTTACCGTCTCCAGTGTGTTACCATCTCCAGTTTGTTACCATCTCCAGTTTGTTACCATCTCTAGTTTGTTACCATCTCCAGTTTGTTACCATCTCCAGTTTACCATCTCCAGTTTCTTACCATTTCCAATTTCTTACCATCTCCACTTTGTTACCATCTCCAGTGTCTTAATATCTTCAGTTTCTTACCATCTCCAGTTTCTTACCATCTCCAGTTTCTTGCCATCTCCAGTTTGTTACCATCTCCAATTTTTACCATCTCCAGTTTGTTTCCATCTCCAGTTTGTTTCCATCTCCAGTTTCTTGCCATCTCCAGTTTCTTACCATCTCCAGTTTGTTAAAATCTCCAGTTTCTTACCATCTACAGTTTGTTACCATCTCCAGTTTGTTACCATCTCCAGTTTGTTACCATCTCCAATTTCTTACCATCTCCAGTTTGTTACCATCTCCAATTTCTTACCACCTCCAGTTTGTTACCATCTCCAGTTTCTTTTGTACCATCTCCAGTTTCTTACCATCTCCAATTTCTTACCATCTCCAGTGTTACCATTCTATTTCCATTCCAGTTTCTTACCGTCTCCAGTTTCTTACCATATCCAGTTTCTTACCTTCTACAGTTTTTTGCCTTCTGCAGTTTCTTACCATCTCCAGTTTCTTTCCGTCTCCAGTTTCTTACCGTCTCCAGTTTCTTACCGTCCTCAGTTTCTTTCCATCTCCAGTTTCTTACCATCTCCAGTTTCTTACCGTCTCCAGTTTCTTACCATCTCCAGCTTCTTACCGTCTCCAGTTTCTCACCTTCTCCAGTTTCTTACCGTCTCCAGTTTTTTGCCTTCTGCAGTTTCTTACCATCTCCAGTTTCTTACCGTCTCCAGTTTCTTACCGTCTCCAGTTTCTACCCGTCTCCGGTTTCTTTCCATCTCCAGTTTCTTACCATCTCCAGTTTCTTACCGTCTCCAGTTTCTTACCGTCTCCAGTTTCTACCCGTCTCCGGTTTCTTTCCATCTCCAGTTTCTTACCATCTCCAGTTTCTTACCGACTCCAGCTTCTTACCGACTCCAGCTTCTTACCGACTCCAGTTTCTTACCGTCTCCAGTTTCTTACCGTCTCCAGTTTCTTACCGTCTCCAGTTTCTTGCCGTCTCCAGTTTCTTGCATCTCCAGTTTCTTACCGTCTCCAGTTTCTTACCATCTCTAGTTTCTTACCTCTCCAGTTTCTTACAATCTCCAGTTTCTTACCGTCTCCAGTTTCTTACAATCTCCAGTTTCTTACAATCTCCAGTTTCTTACCATCTCCAATTTCTTACCATCTCCACTTTCTTACCATCCCCAGTTTCTTACCATCTTCAGTTTCTTACCATCTCCAGTGTCTTACCATCTCCAGTTTGTTACCATCTCCAGTTTGTTACCATCTCCAGTTTCTTACCATCTCCAGTTTCTTTCCATCTCCAATTTCTTGCCATCTCCAGTGTGTTACCATCTCCAGTTTGTTACCATCTCCAGTTTCTGTCCATCTCCAGTTTCTTTCCATCTCCAGTTTCTTACCATCTCCAGTTTGTTACCATCTCCAATTACTTTCCATCTCCAGTTTCTTACCATCTCCATTTTGTTACCATCTCCAATTTGTTAACATCTCCAGTTTGTTACCATGTTTAGTTTGTTACCATCTCCAGTTTGATACCATCTCCAGTGTGTTACCATCTCCAGTTTGTTACTATCTCCAGTTTGTTACCATCTCCAGTTTACCATCTCCAGTTTCTTACCATCTCCAGTTTCTTTCCATCTCCAATTTCTTGCCATCTCCAGTGTGTTACCATCTCCAGTTTGTTACCATCTCCAGTTCGTTACCATGTCCAGTTGTTACCATCTCCAGTTTCTGTCCATCTCCAGTTTCTTTCCATCTCCAGTTTCTTACCATCTCCATTTTGTTACCATCTCCAGTTTGTTACCATCTCCAGTTTGTTACCGTCTCCAGGTTGTTACCGTCTCCAATTTCTTACCATCTCCAGTTTCTTACCGTCTCCAGTTTCTTACCGTCTCCAGTTTCTTACCATCTCCAGTTTCTTACCATCCCCAGTTTCTTGCCATCTTCAGTTTCTTACCATCTCCAGTGTGTTACCATCTCCAGTTTGTTACCATCTCAAGTTTGTTACCATCTCCAGTTTGTTACCATCTCCAGTTTACCATCTCCAGTTTCTTACCATCTCCAATTTCTTACCATCTCCTGTCTGTTACCATCTCCAGTGTCTTAATATCTTCAGTTTCTTGCCATCTCCAGTTTCTTACCCTCTACAATTTCTTGCCATCTTCAGTGTGTCACCATCACCAGTTTGTTACCATCTCCAGTTTGTTACCATCTCCAGTTTCTTACCATCTCCAATTTCTTACCATCTCCAATTTCTTACCATCTCCACTTTCTTACCATCCCCTGTTTCTTACCATCTTCAGTTTCTTACCATCTTCAGTTTCTTACCATCTCCAGTGTGTTACCATCTCCAGTTTGTTACCATCTCCAGTTTGGTACCATCTCCAGTTTACCATCTCCAGTTTCTTACCATCTCCAGTTTCTTTCCATCTCCAATTTCTTACCATCTCCAGCGTGTTACCATCTCCAGTTTGTTACCATGTCCAGTTGTTACCATCTCCAGTTTCTGTCCATCTCCAGTTTCTTTCCATCTCCAGTTTCTTACCATCTCCAGATTGTTACCATCTCTAGTTTGTTACCATTTCCAATTTATTACCATCTCCAGTTTCTTACCATCTCCAATTTCTTACCATCTCCAATTTCTTACCATCTCCAATTTCTTACCATCTCCAGTTTCTTACCTTCTACAGTTTTTTGCCTTCTGCAGTTTCTTACCATCTCCAGTTTCTTACCATCTCTAGTTTCTTACCTTCTCCAGTTTCTTACCGTCTCCAGTTTTTTGCCTTCTGCAGTTTCTTACCATCTCCAGTTTCTTACCGTCTCCAGTTTCTTACCGTCTCCAGTTTCTACCCGTCTCCGGTTTCTTTCCATCTCCAGTTTCTTACCATCTCCAGTTTCTTACCGTCTCCAGTTTCTTACCGTCTCCAGTTTCTACCCGTCTCCGGTTTCTTTCCATCTCCAGTTTCTTACCATCTCCAGTTTCTTACCGACTCCAGCTTCTTACCGACTCCAGCTTCTTACCGACTCCAGTTTCTTACCGTCTCCAGTTTCTTACCGTCTCCAGTTTCTTGCCGTCTCCAGTTTCTTGCATCTCCAGTTTCTTACCGTCTCCAGTTTCTTACCATCTCTAGTTTCTTACCTCTCCAGTTTCTTACAATCTCCAGTTTCTTACCGTCTCCAGTTTCTTACAATCTCCAGTTTCTTACAATCTCCAGTTTCTTACCATCTCCAGTTTCTTACCATCTCCAGTTTCTTACAATCTCCAGTTTCTTACCATCTCCAGTTTCTTACCATCTGCAGTTTCTTACCATCTCCAGTTTCTTACCATCTCCAGTTTCTTACCATCTCCAGTTTCTTACAATCTCCAGTTTCTTACCATCTCCAGTTTCTTACCATCTGCAGTTTCTTACCATCTCCAGTTTCTTACCATCTCCAGTTTCTTACCATCTCCAGTTTCTTACAATCTCCAGTTTCTTACCATCTCCAGTTTCTTTCCATCTCCAGCTTCTTACCATATCCAGTTTCTTATCATCTCCAGTTTCTTACCGTCTCCAGTTTATTACCGTCTCCAGTTTATTACCATCTCCAGTTTCTTACCATCTCCAGTTTCTTACCATCTTCAGTTTCTTACCATCTCCAGTTTCTTACCATCTCCAGTTTGTTACCATCATCAGTTTGTTACCATCTCCAGTTTGTTACCATCATCAGTTTGTTACCATCTCCAGTTTGTTACCATCATCAGTTTCTTACCATCTCCAGTTTCTTACCATCTCCAGTTTCTTACCATCTCCAGTTTCTTACCATCTCCAGTTTGTTACCATCTCCAGTTTGTTACCATCATCAGTTTCTTACCATCTCCAGTTTGTTACCATCTCCAGTTTGTTACCATCTCCAGTTTGTTACCATCTCCAGTTTGTTACCATCTCCAGTTTGTTACCATCTCCAGTTTGTTACCATCTTCAGTTTGTTACCATCTTCAGTTTGTTACCATCTCCAGTTTGTTGCTTTCTCCAGTTTGATACCATCTCCAGTTTGTTACCATCTCCAGTTTGTTACCATCTTCAGTTTGTTACCATCTCCAGTTTGTTGCTTTCTCCAGTTTGTTACCATCTCCAGTTTGTTACCATCTCCAGTTTGTTACCATCTCCAGTTTCTTGCCTTCTCCAGTTTGTTACCATCTCCAGTTTGTTACCATCTTCAGTTTGTTACAATCTCCAGTTTGTTACCATCTCCGATTTGTTACCATCTCCAGTTTACCATCTTTAGTTTGTTACCATCTCCAGTTTGTTACCATCTCCAGTTTGTTACCATCTCCAGTTTCTTACCGTCTCCAGTTTCTTACCGTCTCCAGTTTCTTACCGTCTCCAGTTTCTTACCGTCTCCAGTTTGTTACCGTCTCCAGTTTCTTACCAACTCCAGTTTCTTACCATCTCCAATTTCTTACCATCCCCAGTTTCTTGCCATCTTCAGTTTCTTACCATCTCCAGGGTGTTACCATCTCCAGTTTGTTACCATCTCCAGTTTACCATCTCCAGTTTCTTACCATCTCCAGTTTCTTTCCATCTCCAGTTTGTAAGCATCTCCAGTTTGTTACCATCTCCAATTTCTTACCATCTCCACTTTCTTACCATCCCCAGTTTCTTACCATCTTCAGTTTCTTACCATCTCCAGTGTCTTACCATCTCCAGTTTGTTACCATCTCCAGTTTGTTACCATCTCCAGTTTCTTACCATCTCCAGTTTCTTTCCATCTCCAATTTCTTGCCATCTCCAGTGTGTTACCATCTCCAGTTTGTTACCATCTCCAGTTTCTGTCCATCTCCAGTTTCTTTCCATCTCCAGTTTCTTACCATCTCCAGTTTGTTACCATCTCCAATTACTTTCCATCTCCAGTTTCTTACCATCTCCATTTTGTTACCATCTCCAATTTGTTCCCATCTCCAGTTTGTTACCATGTTTAGTTTGTTACCATCTCCAGTTTGATACCATCTCCAGTGTGTTACCATCTCCAGTTTGTTACTATCTCCAGTTTGTTACCATCTCCAGTTTACCATCTCCAGTTTCTTACCATCTCCAGTTTCTTTCCATCTCCAATTTCTTGCCATCTCCAGTGTGTTACCATCTCCAGTTCGTTACCATGTCCAGTTGTTACCATCTCCAGTTTCTGTCCATCTCCAGTTTCTTTCCATCTCCAGTTTCTTACCATCTCCATTTTGTTACCATCTCCAGTTTGTTACCATCTCCAGTTTGTTACCGTCTCCAGGTTGTTACCGTCTCCAATTTCTTACCATCTCCAGTTTCTTACCGTCTCCAGTTTCTTACCGTCTCCAGTTTCTTACCATCTCCAGTTTCTTACCATCTCCAATTTCTTACCATCCCCAGTTTCTTGCCATCTTCAGTTTCTTACCATCTCCAGTGTGTTACCATCTCCAGTTTGTTACCATCTCAAGTTTGTTACCATCTCCAGTTTGTTACCATCTCCAGTTTACCATCTCCAGTTTCTTACCATCTCCAATTTCTTACCATCTCCTGTCTGTTACCATCTCCAGTGTCTTAATATCTTCAGTTTCTTACCATCTTCAGTTTCTTACCCTCTCCAATTTCTTGCCATCTTCAGTGTGTCACCATCACCAGTTTGTTACCATCTCCAGTTTCTTACCATCTTCAGTTTCTTACCATCTCCAATTTCTTACCATCTCCAATTTTTTACCATCTCCACTTTCTTACCATCCCCTGTTTCTTACCATCTTCAGTTTCTTACCATCTTCAGTTTCTTACCATCTCCAGTGTGTTACCATCTCCAGTTTGTTACCATCTCCAGTTTGGTACCATCTCCAGTTTACCATCTCCAGTTTCTTACCATCTCCAGTTTCTTTCCATCTCCAATTTCTTACCATCTCCAGCGTGTTACCATCTCCAGTTTGTTACCATGTCCAGTTGTTACCATCTCCAGTTTCTGTCCATCTCCAGTTTCTTTCCATCTCCAGTTTCTTACCATCTCCAGATTGTTACCATCTCTAGTTTGTTACCATTTCCAATTTATTACCATCTCCAGTTTCTTACCATCTCCAATTTCTTACCATCTCCAATTTCTTACCATCTCCAATTTCTTACCATCTCCAGTTTCTTACCTTCTACAGTTTTTTGCCTTCTGCAGTTTCTTGCCGTCTTCAGTTTCTTTCCATCTCCAGTTTCTTACCATCTCTAGTTTCTTACCGTCTTCAGTTTCTTACCATCTCCAGCTTCTTACCGTCTCTAGTTTCTTACCTTCTCCAGTTTCTTACCGTCTCCAGTTTTTTGCCTTCTGCAGTTTCTTACCATCTCCAGTTTCTTACCGTCTCCAGTTTCTTACCGTCTCCAGTTTCTACCCGTCTCCGGTTTCTTTCCATCTCCAGTTTCTTACCATCTCCAGTTTCTTACCGTCTCCAGTTTCTTACCGTCTCCAGTTTCTACCCGTCTCCGGTTTCTTTCCATCTCCAGTTTCTTACCATCTCCAGTTTCTTACCGACTCCAGCTTCTTACCGACTCCAGCTTCTTACCGACTCCAGTTTCTTACCGTCTCCAGTTTCTTACCGTCTCCAGTTTCTTACCGTCTCCAGTTTCTTGCCGTCTCCAGTTTCTTGCATCTCCAGTTTCTTACCGTCTCCAGTTTCTTACCATCTCTAGTTTCTTACCTCTCCAGTTTCTTACAATCTCCAGTTTCTTACCGTCTCCAGTTTCTTACAATCTCCAGTTTCTTACAATCTCCAGTTTCTTACCATCTCCAATTTCTTACCATCTCCACTTTCTTACCATCCCCAGTTTCTTACCATCTTCAGTTTCTTACCATCTCCAGTGTCTTACCATCTCCAGTTTGTTACCATCTCCAGTTTGTTACCATCTCCAGTTTCTTACCATCTCCAGTTTCTTTCCATCTCCAATTTCTTGCCATCTCCAGTGTGTTACCATCTCCAGTTTGTTACCATCTCCAGTTTCTGTCCATCTCCAGTTTCTTTCCATCTCCAGTTTCTTACCATCTCCAGTTTGTTACCATCTCCAATTACTTTCCATCTCCAGTTTCTTACCATCTCCATTTTGTTACCATCTCCAATTTGTTAACATCTCCAGTTTGTTACCATGTTTAGTTTGTTACCATCTCCAGTTTGATACCATCTCCAGTGTGTTACCATCTCCAGTTTGTTACTATCTCCAGTTTGTTACCATCTCCAGTTTACCATCTCCAGTTTCTTACCATCTCCAGTTTCTTTCCATCTCCAATTTCTTGCCATCTCCAGTGTGTTACCATCTCCAGTTTGTTACCATCTCCAGTTCGTTACCATGTCCAGTTGTTACCATCTCCAGTTTCTGTCCATCTCCAGTTTCTTTCCATCTCCAGTTTCTTACCATCTCCATTTTGTTACCATCTCCAGTTTGTTACCATCTCCAGTTTGTTACCGTCTCCAGGTTGTTACCGTCTCCAATTTCTTACCATCTCCAGTTTCTTACCGTCTCCAGTTTCTTACCGTCTCCAGTTTCTTACCATCTCCAGTTTCTTACCATCCCCAGTTTCTTGCCATCTTCAGTTTCTTACCATCTCCAGTGTGTTACCATCTCCAGTTTGTTACCATCTCAAGTTTGTTACCATCTCCAGTTTGTTACCATCTCCAGTTTACCATCTCCAGTTTCTTACCATCTCCAATTTCTTACCATCTCCTGTCTGTTACCATCTCCAGTGTCTTAATATCTTCAGTTTCTTGCCATCTCCAGTTTCTTACCCTCTCCAATTTCTTGCCATCTTCAGTGTGTCACCATCACCAGTTTGTTACCATCTCCAGTTTGTTACCATCTCCAGTTTCTTACCATCTCCAATTTCTTACCATCTCCAATTTCTTACCATCTCCACTTTCTTACCATCCCCTGTTTCTTACCATCTTCAGTTTCTTACCATCTTCAGTTTCTTACCATCTCCAGTGTGTTACCATCTCCAGTTTGTTACCATCTCCAGTTTGGTACCATCTCCAGTTTACCATCTCCAGTTTCTTACCATCTCCAGTTTCTTTCCATCTCCAATTTCTTACCATCTCCAGCGTGTTACCATCTCCAGTTTGTTACCATGTCCAGTTGTTACCATCTCCAGTTTCTGTCCATCTCCAGTTTCTTTCCATCTCCAGTTTCTTACCATCTCCAGATTGTTACCATCTCTAGTTTGTTACCATTTCCAATTTATTACCATCTCCAGTTTCTTACCATCTCCAATTTCTTACCATCTCCAATTTCTTACCATCTCCAATTTCTTACCATCTCCAGTTTCTTACCTTCTACAGTTTTTTGCCTTCTGCAGTTTCTTACCATCTCCAGTTTCTTACCATCTCTAGTTTCTTACCTTCTCCAGTTTCTTACCGTCTCCAGTTTTTTGCCTTCTGCAGTTTCTTACCATCTCCAGTTTCTTACCGTCTCCAGTTTCTTACCGTCTCCAGTTTCTACCCGTCTCCGGTTTCTTTCCATCTCCAGTTTCTTACCATCTCCAGTTTCTTACCGTCTCCAGTTTCTTACCGTCTCCAGTTTCTACCCGTCTCCGGTTTCTTTCCATCTCCAGTTTCTTACCATCTCCAGTTTCTTACCGACTCCAGCTTCTTACCGACTCCAGCTTCTTACCGACTCCAGTTTCTTACCGTCTCCAGTTTCTTACCGTCTCCAGTTTCTTGCCGTCTCCAGTTTCTTGCATCTCCAGCTTCTTACCGACTCCAGTTTCTTACAATCTCCAGTTTCTTACCTCTCCAGTTTCTTACAATCTCCAGTTTCTTACCGTCTCCAGTTTCTTACCATCTCTAGTTTCTTACCTCTCCAGTTTCTTACAATCTCCAGTTTCTTACCTCTCCAGTTTCTTATAATCTCCAGTTTCTTACCATCTCCAGTTTCTTACAATCTCCAGTTTCTTACCATCTCCAGTTTCTTACCATCTGCAGTTTCTTACCATCTCCAGTTTCTTACCATCTCCAGTTTCTTACCAACTCCATCTCCAGTTTCTTACCATCTCCAGTTTCTTACCATCTCCAGTTTCTTACCATCTCCAGTTTCTTACCATCTCCAGTTTCTTACCATCTCCAGTTTCTTACCATCTCCAGTTTCTTACCATCTCCAGTTTCTTACCATCTCCAGTTTCTTACCATCTGCAGTTTCTTACCATCTCCAGTTTCTTACCATCTGCAGTTTCTTACCATCTCCAGTTTCTTACCATCTGCAGTTTCTTACCATCTCCAGTTTCTTACCATCTGCAGTTTCTTACCATCTCCAGTTTCTTACCATCTCCAGTTTCTTACTTACCATCTCCAGTTTCTTACCATCTCCAGTTTCTTACCATCTCCAGTCTCAATCAGTTTCTTACCGTCTCCAGTTTCTTACCATCTCCAGTTTCTTACCGTCTCCAGTTTCTTACCATCTCCAGTTTCTTACCGTCTCCAGTTTCTTACCATCTCCAGTTTCTTACCGTCTCCAGTTTCTTACCATCTCCAGTTTCTTACAATCTCCAGTTTCTTACCATCTCCAGTTTTTTACCACCTCCCGGCTGGACCAATATCATCAAAATCTTTAACTAGAATTTTTCTTTTATGGGAATTTAAAGTCAATTTTTTTACCACTGGTACACAGTTTCACACTTTGTCTCTCCTGTAGTGAAGCTTCGTAATTGAATTTCTTTTGGAACGGATAAATCTACCATATTTACCAACAGTGTCGTGGCAATTTATCTCAAAAAAAAAAAAAAAACTGAGGCTCTTTTTTATATATATATTTGACTCCCGAGACATGCCAACGGTGACAAATCTCTTTGAATATAATGACTACTCTAACGTGTAATGCTGCGAGCGAATTTGCCCCCGGAGATAAAACGAGTGCATATGTTAGTTTGTGTCTTTTTCTATTGAATATATTGGCTATTGCATCACTTTTCACAGATTTGTTTTTTCTCTCTCAAAGGGATTTTGGTAATTGATATCATTAACGAGTCCTTGCACCAAAATTATTTTCTAACAGAGTTCATTTGTTTTAATGCATGATCTTTATCATCAAAACTGGAAATAATTGCCTTAAAGATGTCAGAGATTTTTTGACATAAACACTGCACGAGGCTGGGGTTTTCCAGGGTTGCTGGAACCTGTCACGAGAATTTTCTCAACATCTTACTCTTCTTTTGGAAAGGTACTGATCATGTCCATCTTTTTATCTTGAATCAGATTTTTGAACAAATCATTTTATTTAAATGGTTCTTTGCTTTCTCTTCTCTGGTAAGACTGAAAGAGAACATCTATGGAGATTACACACCAGAGTTAAATATGCTACGTAAGCAGCCTCTGGTCGACCCCACAAGGAGGCAACTATTACTCAGGGCAACAACTATAACCAGCTGTAGGTGGTAATACACTGAAAAACTGCCGAGGAATTGAGACTGTAGAGAAGACTCAGTACCCCTCCATGGATACTATCAACCCTTTTGCCATGCAACACCACTATCTGCAAATGTTGCTACCCCACTTGCTTCTATACTAATTTTTAATTTTATACTAGTCTGTCACAAGGTGAAAATGCTTTAAATTAAAGTTTTATGATTACATAACTCTTCCTCTGTGGCTAAATTTTAATTCTTTCGTTAGAAGATGTCCTCATACAAGATTTTCCCTCTATTCCCGATGGAAATACATTTGTTGAATAGATAGAAACCCAATTGTGATTATATTCATATACTCTTGTCTAAAGCGCATTCTTGCTTTAGCATTTTATAGTGAAGGAAGCCGGTTAATAAGACTTTGGAGGCAGAGAAGTTTTGTTTTACTTTCAGGGAAATATTAATTTTATGAGCTCACACTTGTCTAGGCCGTAAGCAGTCCAGGTAACTGCCACTGTGTGCCATTTTCACAAAGGTAAATATCATGAACCTTCCAGGTAACCCAAATATTTTCTCTCTCCAAGTATGCCAAATTACGGTTACTTATTTTAGTGAAATATATTATACAGTGTATTTATTGGTATAACAAGACAATTGGCCAGAAGGTACATTCTTTGCGGGCAGGATGCCGGAGATCATACCTTTCCTTGTAGCTTCTCTGGGCAGACTGCAACTCTCGCGAAGATGCGTTGCAGGTAAGTTTACATTGTTTTTGTTGCTAGTGTTTTATCTTTAAAGATTTAATATTCACAGATATTGAAGAGAGCAGTTTAATAGTATTTTTTCAGTATGTGGTGTAGGTTAACATGTTAACCGGATGCTTGATTCTTGAGGTGTTGGTGGAGGAGCAGTAACATCTCTGTTAGTAAAAGGTAAATCCATGTTTGTTTCCATCTTTCCTGAAGTGTGATCTATTAAATGTTCATATTTAAGCAGCTCTGGGAAAGGATATTGTATAGCGTTTTATTAGAACAATGAATAATAAATAAGACTCAAAGATCAAATTGCTTCTTCAACAACAACCTCAAGCAAACTCATTTGGGGTGAGAGCTCATCTGGAACCCATTCCTAGCACTAGCGGTTGGTCAGCAGCAGCAGCAGCAGCAGCATCAGCAGTGGTAGCAGCAGCAGCAGTGGTAGCAGCAGCAGCAGCAGCAGCAGCAGCAGTAGTAGCAGCAGCAGCAGCAGCAGCAGTGGTAGCAGCAGCAGCAGCAGCAGCAGCAGTGGTAGCAGCAGCAGCAGCAGCAGTAGTAGCAGCAGCAGCAGCAGCAGCAGTGGTAGCAGCAGCAGCAGCAACGGCAGCAGCAGCAGCAGCAGCAGCAGCAACGGCAGCAGCAGCAGCAGCAGCAGTGGTAGCAGCAGCAGCAGCAGCAGCAGCAGCAGCAGCAGCAGTGGTAGCAGCAGCAGCAGCTGCAGCCTCTTCCTGCTCATCCTCCACCTATCGTATCACTTCAACTCTTCTGCCCTTCTCCAAGCAGGGGTTTATGGGAGGTTAATAGCCATTGCAAAGAAGAGAGAAGAAGATGACTGGGTGATAATATAGCAGAATTCTTATTTCGATGGGATTTACAATCAGGTTAGCTACTCCGTCCTGGAAACACACAAACTCGATCCCTGTCTTGTCTTTTATACCATTTTTGCGACATTTATCAGTCATATTCAACAGGTTATTGCAGCATTTAGCGAAAAAGATTGTATGATTTCGCTAATAGAATTAATGTAGAAATCATGGTTATATTACACAAGCAGTCAGTACTGGGGCAAGAAGAGACCAACAAGCATTACATAACTTTCCTCACTCAGTTACAGGGAATATCAATCAACTTTTGCACTTATGGAAAGATTACCTTAGTGGACATTTACATGCAGAAAGGGCGGGTGGTTGTTTAACACAATACATCAAATACTCAACCTCATTACGAAGAAAAAATAACATTCTTAAACGGAAGGGAGTTAAGATCAGCTGCACTGATCAGTACCGCTTTGTGACGTAGGCAGAGGTGGAGGATGGGTGCAATAACAGGATGTCTATCTAGTGATGAAATCTTTTGGGAATTTCTCAGTTACGGGTGAACCTCCCTGTTATATGAGAAGATATACATAAATTACAAGTGGATAATTAAATCAGTATTTACATATACTCCCTAACTTCTCATAAGGGAAATTATCATGAGACTTTATCTCGCGAAGGTACAATCAAATTTTACCTGGTAGTGTCTGTTATCGTTGGGGAAAACACATAAACCTTTAATAAAAAAACGCGAAAATATTCTCATAACATACACTTTTATATGAATTATTTAATGAATATAAAGACGAAAATAACTTAAAGACGCCCACCAATTCTTGCACTATTACAAAGAAAATATTTTTTTCCCTCCAATTTGACGTGTGTGTGTCAGTTCAGAAATACTTTCTGTGGTTGCTCGCCTTCCCATACAGCTTTAGTGGATTTAGAAACCTATTTTGCTAATCGTGGATATATATTGATAGACAGTAACAGTGGCATTACTAATAAATATGTTTAGTGAGGAGTGGACTGTACCAACCATTCTACAGTAGACATTCATCTTTCAGGGAGCGGATTAAGACGAACGTGCCTTATTAACTTCTTTATATAACTTAACATTAATTTAAATATTTTGAAGTTCATACTGAATGTAGCTTTTGTCGCCAGAACTTTACTCCCAATGTCCCCACAGCCAATTATTTTGGAGCGTTCTGTAACATTTGAAATTTATATTATAAAAATTATGGATAATTTCTCCCAGAATAATCCATAACTTGTCATATGACCTATGGTTAGTACTTAAGGATACAGCAATGATTTCCCCTGGAAAAGTTTTAATGAGACTGAGCACTGAATTCCAGCTCCTGCAAGACAGCTTATATAGTCTCGGTCAAGCACACCCAGTTTCAAAGTCTTCCTTGAAATTTACAAAGGTAATCATGAGTCGTCTCGGAATGAAAAGTTGGAGATTCTTATTAAGTGGAAAACAAGTATTTCGTTACGAACACTGTAACTCACCTGACAGCCTCGAGAAAACCTTACCCGCATAGAGCGACTTTTACAACATTCTATCTAGAAACATATTTCCCAAGAGGAGTACAATGACGCTCTTCTGGTTTGAGAGTGAACGACATGCCAAACCAGAGGAGAATATTTCCTAGTTTATTTATCATGAGTTGTTGTTTCCTGGCTAATATATTCCCTCTTCATCACGGGACACTATATAACTTCTGCAAAGCCAGATATAATACACTGTGTGTCTCTCCCTTGACTTATGATTCAGTTTTAAAAACTAGTGGGTGAAGTTAGAATTAATGTCTGATCATGAACTATATAGCCTTATACAAGCAAATAAATGAGGGGGTTGCAACGCTGCATCTAGACCACGTGCTCATGCTGAAAACCAATTTCTTAATTTTGATACAAAAATCTCAGTAAATTTATAGGACATTGGAATTTTAACTCTGCTGATGCTGTTTACCCGAACCTCTACCTCGTGCAAACATTCGAGAACTCTCATCTGCCGTTATGCAGGGAAGACCACTAGACGAATCTCCAAAGCTAAATTACGAACTACTGAATATTACTAGACACTCGAGCAGTAAGTCCTGAACTGGCACGTTACTGTGATGATTTATTGTTATATCTCTCCCTCAAAGAAATCTCCATAAGATTGATCAGAGTACAATAAAAATTTAATGTCTTCCAAGGAATCATTCTCCCAAAAGAAATTATTTAATTTCACTGCATTTACTGCAGTTATTATGGAGATAAATCTCAAAATCGTAAAATATATATCTGGTGTCGAATAGGTAAAACTGGCCAATTAGTAAAAAACTCGTTGAAAATTAAATTCATTCAAAAATTTTCTCTTATACATTTAAAGATATATTTGTTTCATTTATGCTAATATAAAAATAATAATTTTGTAGCAAAGAACTTTAGAAAACTTACTTAACCTTATTATAACAAGCGCAGTTTAATTTAGTCAATCCAACTAAACATATTCCAATCCAACTAAACATGTTTTTTTCGTCAAGTTCAGAACAATTTTTGGAAATTATTGCATACTCAAATTTTCGCTTCTCTTAATCGGCAAGGATGCGTTGCTATTTAAGTCAAATCCGAAGTTTTACCTATTCGGAAAGACAGACACACACACACACACACACACACACACACACACACACACACACACACATATATATATATATATATATATATATATATATATATATATATATATATATAAAACATATATATATATATATATATATATATATTTATATATATATATATGTCGTGCCGAATATGTAAAACTGGTCAATTAGCAAGAACTCATTTAAAATTAAGTCCTTTCTAAAAATTTCTCTTATACATTTAAAGATATATTTTTTCAATAATGTTAATGTAAAAATTTTTAATTTTGCTCCAAAAGAATCTAAGAAAACTTACCTAACCTTATTATAACAAGAGCATATTATTTTAGCCTAACCCAACTAAATATATTTTAGATTTGTTTAAAGTAATTTAATACTAAACAAACACAGTGAAATAATTTTTTTTCGTTAGGTTCAGAATGATTTTGGCGAAATTATTGCGTACACTAATTTTCACTTGTCCTATATGGCAAGATGAGCGTTGGTATTTAAGCCAAGATCGCAAGTTCTGCCTATTCGGCACGACATATATATACATATATATATATATATATATATATATATATATATATATATATATATATATATATATATATATATATATATATATATATATATATGGTAGACAGCAACCACCCAGGGAAGTACTACCGTCCTGCCAGATGACTGTGAAACAGAAACCTGTAACTGTTTTGCATGATGGTAGGATTGCTGGTTTCTTTTTCTGTCTCATAAACACGCTAGATAACAGGGATATCATGCTACTCCTACTTACACTTTGGTCACACTTGACAGACAGGCACATGCATATATATATACATACATCTAGGTTTTTCTCCTTTTTCTAAATTGCTCTTGTTCTTCTGTATTTCTTCTATTGTCCATGAGGAAGTGGAAAAGAATCTTTCCTCCGTAAGCCATGCGTGTCGTATGAGGCGACTAAAATGCCGGGAGCAATGGGCTAGTAACCTCTTCTCCTGTAGACACTTACTAAAAAAGAGAAGAAGAAAAACTTTATAAAACTGGGATGCTTAAATGTGCGTGGATGTAGTGCGGATGACAAGAAACAGATGATTGCTGATGTTATGAACGAAAAAAAGTTGGATGTCCTGGCCCTAAGCGAAACAAAGCTGAAGGGGGTAGGAGAGTTTCAGTGGGGGGAAATAAATGGGATTAAATCTGGAGTATCTGAGAGAGTTAGAGCAAAGGAAGGGGTAGCAGTAATGTTAAATGATCAGTTATGGAAGGAGAAAAGAGAATATGAATGTGTAAATTCAAGAATTATGTGGATTAAAGTAAAGGTTGGATGCGAGAAGTGGGTCATAATAAGCGTGTATGCACCTGGAGAAGAGAGGAATGCA